>NC_057806.1:500311770-500357796 GCF_018294505.1 Triticum aestivum | reverse complement strand
GGAGGCGGTCGGCGGTGGCGCGATGGCGGCGGGGCGGCGGCGGCGGCGCAGCGTGGCGGCGGCGGCGGCGCTAGGGTGGGGTTGGGGCTAGGGTTTTGGGGAGGCTCTGGGCTGTGCTCCCCGGCTTATAAAGCCCGGTCGGGCCTAGTGTCCAGGTCGGACACGGCTCGTAGGTCGGTTGCGTTTTTTTTTAATATTCCGCACAGAAAAACAAATAAAAGAAATACTAAACGGACTCCAAAAATCCTGAAATAAATTTTCCCGACTTCTAAAATCAAGCCGCACAAGGTGAACATTTATTTGGGGCCTAAATGCAATTTTGAAAAACGCACATTTTTCCTAAATTCAAATAAAATAACGAAAAACTCCGAAATAAAAACATATTTGATTTTATTATTAAATCCTCAATATTTCTTTATTTTGGGAAAGTCATTTTATTCCCTCTCTCATATTTTTGTAATAGAAATAATTGATGATAAAATAATTAAAATCAAATGATCCTATTCTCAAAAGTTGAGAAAACTCAAATATGAAAATAACGAAATCCCCAACTCTCTCCGTGGGTCCTTGAGTTGCGTAAAATTTCTAGGATCAAAGCCAAAAGCAAATAAATTATGATACGCAATGATGATCTAATGTATAACATTCCAAATTGAAAATTTGGGATGTTGCAAACCTACCTCCCTTAAGATGAATCTCGCCCTCGAGATTCAGGTTGGCTAGAAAATAGGTGAGGGTGGTCCTTGAGCAGATCTTCCTCTCGCTCTCAGGTGGCTTCATCCTCCGTGTGGTGGCTCCACTGAACCTTACAAAACTTGATAACTTTGTTGCGGGTGACTCGGCTGGCAAACTCGAGAATCTTAACTGGTTTCTCCTCATAGGTCAAATCACTGTCCAACTGAATTGCTTCCAGTGGTACTGTGTCTCTCAAGGGTATGTCAGCCATCTCCGCGTGGCACTTCTTCAACTGAGAAACGTGGAACACATCATGAACTCCTGACAATCCTTCGGGCAATTCCAACTTGTAGGCCACTTCTCCCATACGTTCCAATACTCGGTATGGTCCTGCATATCGTGGTGCTAATTTTCCCTTAACACCAAAGCACTTTATTCCCCGAAGTGGGGATACTCGAAGATAAACTCTGTCTCCAACTTCGTAAACTGTCTCCTTGCGTTTAGAATCTGCATAACTCTTCTGCCTGGATTGAGCTACCTTGAGCCTATCGCGAATCAATTTCACCTTCTGTTCAGACTCCTTAATCAAATCAGGTCCAAACAACTGGCGGTCTCCAACTTCATCCCACGACAACGGTGTCCTGCACCTCCTTCCGTACAAGGCTTCGAAAGGGGCCATCTTCAAACTGGATTGATAGCTGTTGTGTTAAGAGAACTCTGCATACGGCAAATTCTCGTCCCAACTAGATCCATAATCTAGCGCACAAGCTCTCAGCATGTCCTCCAAAATCTGATTGACTATCTCGGTCTGTCCATCTGTCTATGGATGAAAAGCTGTGCTGAACTCTAGCCTGGTACCCAAAGTTTCGTGCAACTGATTCCAGAACTTTGAGGTAAACTGGGTTCCTCTATCTGATACTATACTCCTCGGAACTCCATGTAAGCATACAATCCTGGTCATGTATATCTTTGCCAACTTAGCACTGGTGTAAGTGGTCTTTACCGGGATGAAATGAGCTACTTTCGTCAACCGATCAGCTACAACCCAAATCGAGTCATAGCCTGAACGAGTCCTGGGTAATCCCATGCTAAAATCCATGCCTAACTTATCCCACTTCCATTCGGGTATCGGCAATGGATGTAGCAATCCTGCTGGCTTCTGATGCTCTGCCTTTACTCTCGGACATACATCACAAACTGCTACATACTCCGCAATGTCTTTATTCATTCCGGTCCACCAGAAAATATCCTTCAAATCCAAATACATCTTGGTATTTCCTGGGTGAATCGAATATGGTGAATCGTGTGCCTCTTGCAGAATCAACTTCCTGACCTCCGGTTCATTGGGTACATAAACACAGTCTTCAAACCATAGGGTGTCATGCTCATCCTCACGAAATCCTTTAGCCTTTCCTTCGCTCATTTTCTCCTTTATAGAGGCAATCTCCTTGTCAGTCTTCTGGGCTTCTCTGATTCTATCCATCAAAGTTGACTGAATCTCCAATGCTGCTACATAGCCTCTCGGAACTATTTCCAAACATAGCTCACGAAGATTTTTGGCTAACTCCCTTGGTAATTCTCCCGTCATTAGGGTGTTGACGTGGCTCTTACGGCTTAATGCGTCAGCTACTACATTAGCCTTTCCGGGATGGTAATGCAATCTCATATCATAATCCTTGATGAGCTCCAACCATCTCCTTTGTCTGTGGTTTAACTCCTTCTGCGTGAAAATGTATTTCAAAACCTTGTGATCCGTGTACACCTCACAATGATTTCCAATGAGGAAATGTCTCCATGTTTTCAATGCATGCACTACGGCTGCTAACTCCAAATCATGCGTAGCATAATTCAATTCATGAGGCTTAAGCTGTCTTGAGGCATATGAAACAACTCTCCCTTCCTGCATAAGCACTGCTCCAAGTCCTCGTCGTGAAGCGTCGCAATACACCTCATAATCCTTGGTCTGGTCTGGCAAAATCAACACTGGTGAAGTAACCAAGCGTTTCTTCAACTCCTGAAAACTAGCCTCACACTCCTCTGTCCATATGAACTTGGTATCCTTCTTCAACAACTCCATCATAGGTTTTGCAATCTTGGAGAAATTCTCAATAAATCTCCGGTAGTATCCTACGAGTCCAAGGAAACTCTGGATCTCGCCAACTGTGGTTGGTGCTTCCCACTTGGTCACGGTATCAACTTTAGTGGGATCTACTGATATACCTTCTCCGGATATAACGTGTCCGAGGGATCCTACTTCCTTCAACCAAAACTCACATTTGCTGAACTTGGCATACAACTGATGTTCTCTGAGCTTACCAAGTACCAATCGCAAATGTTCCTTATGCTCCTCTTCATTCTTCGAGTAAACCAGGATATTATCAATGAACACCATGACGAACTTATCCAAGAACTCCATAAACACTTTGTACATCATGTTCATAAAATAGGCAAGTGCATTAGTCAGACCAAATGACATAACGGTATACTCGTACAGCCCATACCTGGTAGTAAAAGCTGTCTTAGGTATATCACGTTCTCGAATCTTCAACTGGTGGTATCCTAATCGCAGATCGATCTTGGAAAACACTTTAGCTCCTTGCAATCGATCAAACAGATCATTGATCATTGGTAGTGGGTACTTGTTCTTGATCGTTACTTCATTCAACCCACGATAGTCAACAACCATCCTTAATGATCCATCCTTTTTCTCCACTAGAAGTACTGGTGATCCCCAAGGCGACGAACTTGGGCGAATGTAACCTTTATCCAGTAACTCCTTAATCTGCTTCTTAATCTCCACCAAATCCTTTGCGGGCATCCTGTATGGTCTCTTTGATATTGGCCATGTGCCTGGCAATAGCTCAATCAAAAACTCAATATCTCTATCCGGTGGCATGCCTGGCAACCCTTCTGGAAATACTTCAGGGAAATCCCTTACCACTGGTACTTCCTCCTGCACAACTCTTGTTAAACAATTTACTTGAGTCCCTTTTGGCACATGTCGGGATACATACTTGATCCTTCTCCCATCTGGGGTGGTAAGCAAAATTGTCTTACTGGCGCAATCGATGTTTCCTCCATACATCGACAGCCAATCCATACCCAGAATTACATCCAATCCTTGTGATTCCAAAATGATTAAATCCGAGGGAAACACATGCCTACCTATACTCAATGGCACTTGAAAACATCCTTGACTGGCCATATACTCCGCTCCTGGTGAGCTTACTAGCATAGGTGTTCTAAGAACCTTAGTGGGCAGGTTATACTTATCCACAAATCCCCTTGATATGTATGAATGCGATGCACCAGTATCAAAAAGAATGAGTGCAGTAAATGACTTAACCAAAAACTTACCGATTACTGCATCTGGCTGTTCTTCAACCTCCTCCACATTAACGTGGTTCACCTGTCCCCTGTTGAAAGGGTTCGGCTTCTTCCCAGAGCTTCCATTGCCATTCTGGCCTTCAGGACATTCATTGGCATAATGTCTGGTCTTCTGACACTTAAAGCAAGTGACTTGGCTCAGGTCTTTCATGGCTGGGGTTCATGGGTTGGTACGGTTCTGGCCGTTGCTTCCTCCATTGCCATTACCATTCTTGGTGCCGTTGTGATTGTGCGAGCTACCTCCTCCATGGGTATGCTGAAAATGTCCTCCCGATCTAGGGGTAAAACGTGGCTTCTGCTGAGCTCCAGAATTGTACTTCCCTTGTCCATATTTCCTCTTGCGGTTCTCAATTTGTTGCTGCTTGCCTTCAATCATAATAGCACGGTCTACCAACTCCTGGTAGTTGTTGAAGGTTGCTATCATCAATTGCATGCTCAACTCATCATTCGGTCCTTCCAAAAACTTCTCCTGCTTAGCTGCATCCATAGCAACGTCATTTGGGGCATAACGTGCTAATTTACTAAAGTCCTCCACATACTGGCCAATTGTCCGTCCTCCTTGGCGCAAGTTGTGAAACTCACGCTTCTTCATGGCCATAGCTCATGCTGAAACATGGGCAGTTCGAAAAGCCTGCTGAAACTGGTCCCATGTGACAGTGTCGACAGGGAAAGTGGCTGTGAAATTCTCGCACCATGATGCTACGGGTCCTTCAAGCTGATGTGCGGCAAACTTCACCTTCTCCGCATCTGTGCATCCTGCTGTGGTCAACTCTCTAGCTGTCTTGCGGAGCCAATCATCTGCTACTATCGACTCGGTGCTACTGGAAAACACCGGGGGGATTCAGCCTAAGAAAACGGGCTAAGTGATCCACAGGTGGGGGTGGTGGGTTGTTGTTGTTCCCCTGATTCTGATTCTGGACTAGCAACTACATCAATGTGTTCTGCTGCTGGATCAACTGGGTGAGCTCCGGTGGAAAGGTAAATCCGGGGCCATGTCTGGGAGGCATCTGAGGGTTTAGAAAAGATGAGATTTAAGAATAGAGGGGGTCTAAAGAGAAAACACTACCCATATGCACATGAGGCAAAAGCAAACAATTCACTTCATTCAATCAAACAAGGGCATACACCCAATCTAACTATCGCAAAAGTGCTCGGACTACTGTATTTACATGGTGGACTACTACTACTGATGAGGTGGTCTACTAGAAATATTCTTCGGTTGCAGACTCCATGATATCTGCTCCGGCTTCATCAATATAGTCATCATCGCTATCATCTGGATCCGAGTCGGTGTCGTCGATGATGATGTAATCTTCTGGGCGAATCTCCTTGGGTTCTTCGTCTTCATCTACTGGTGTAGGGCCTCCCATAAATATTCCGATCTTCTTGATCAGATCGTCATTCTTCTCCACCAATACTTCAATTTCTTCTTCATAATCTTCACGTGTAGCCTTGAGTTCTTCCTCCAGTTCCTTGATTCTAGTCCTTGCCTTCTTCAGGTCTATCATGTCGGCGCACATCTGGTTCTACTGTCGTCGAATATGCTGGTTTAATTCCTGGATAAAAGCTGCAATTGATCTATCCTTTCTGGTGCTGATCATCTCCCAGTGCTCATATCGGCGCCCACAAATCTGGTAGATAGTATCCTTGAGATCATTGCGGTAGACTTCTCCAATGCGTCCCATGGCGATGTGAGCTGCCATGCTCTTTCCTAGACTCCAAGTTGGTGCATCAAAAGAAAACTCTACGGGCTCAGTGACTGGCATGAACGTCCTTCCTGGAACTTGAACTTGAATCATCCAGCGCTCTTCTTCAGGTAAAGTGGCGTTGTAGGTTCCGGTGAAGCTTGGTACTCCTATGTTCAGGTATCTAGTGACTTCCTTCAAGTGGCGTCCAAAGGGTGTATCTTCATCCAGTTGCGTGAACTTGTTCCTTGCATCCGCCATCCTAAAGAGTAGAAAAGATGAGAGGTCAAAAGAGAAGAGAGTGAATAGTGATCTAGGTCTTTAGCTTAGTGGTCGTGTCCTACAGTCAGCGTGTGCTCTGATACCATCTCTGTAGCGATGAGACCTCAGGCGGTCCAATCTCTGTGCTCAGGTGTCATCCCTGGATCAGTAATGCTGACACCACACAGTACTTGAAGGATTTATAACAGAGCAGCAATCACACACTTATTACATCGAGTGTCTCAATAGAGAACTTATTACAATAAATATGGCTTAAGGCCATCTAATAACGATAACAGCGGAAGGCTTAGAAGATAAGTGAGTCCATCAACTCCAACGGCATTACTGAGTATAGAACCACGACCTAAAAACTCCTTAATCGTCGTCTGAAAAGTCTGCAACATTAACGTTGCAGCCCGAAATGGGTCAGCACATGGAATATGCTGGCAAGGTAACATATAGAGAGTAATGGAATGAAACAGCTATTCTACATGCATATTTGGCTGGTGGAAAGCTCTATGGTTACAGTTTTGCGTAAAGCCAATTTTTCCCTACTACAAAGGAATAAATTTTTATTTAACTATCATGGTAGTTGTTAAACATTGAGAATGGTTGACAGCATTCTCAATCCCAATTAAGTATCATCATTAAACAAAACCCAACAAAATTAATTCTTAGGGTAACATGTTGAGATTCACATGATAATCCAAGTACTAGATACTCAAGATGTCCATAACCGGGGACACGGCTAACCATGATTAGTTTATACACTCTGCAGAGGTTTGCGCACTTTTCCCCACAAGACTCGATCGCCTCTGTTTGGTTTCTCGCACTACATGGTGTTTGAGAAGATGGATGACCGAGACATAGTCTTTCAGAAGCGCTAGCACCTTGCGATGGATGGACCGTTACACCTGCTTTCCCCTACATCTGCTAGTCTACCCTGTAAGAGTTTGCACGACTTAATCAACTATGCTAGAGCCCATAATAGCTTGTGGCTGCACACGGAAGTTTCTAGTTTGAAAATCTCATGATCCCTTTGGGCCTGGGTGGCGGTCCATAAAGAAAAACAGGCAATCCTGGAATACCCAAGTACCTCAATCCACCCAGATGTGTGTTTAAGTTGCCACCTTAGATAAACCATTAAATTAACAAACTCACTTATGTCATGGATATCACTCACCCAATCCACGTCTACTAGCATAGCATGGCATAATAGGTAAACGTAGAAGTAACTCCCAAAGGTTTGATAATATAACAGGTAATAGGTACTACCTCAACTACTTCCCATCCCACAATTTAATTAGATCCTAATCATGCAATGTTTGAGGATTGATCTAATGCAATAAAACTGGGTAGTAGGAGGTATGATCAAAGTGTTACTTACCTTGCTGATGATCCGCGGAACGTAGAGATTCGAAGTAACAGGCGGCTCACTCCGGGTATTCTATCGCAGACAAACAAACAAGCATACAATAAGTATTCATCTAATGCACAGGTAAAACTCAAATAAGAGATCTAACCAGAAAGTTCACCTTAGGAACTCTGGTTTGCAAAAAGAATCAAATCAAACAAAGCAACGAAAGTCAAACGGCAAAAGAAACAGGCTTCGTTTACTATTCTGGATCTAGGGCAATTTTTACAGTGGCAAAAACTTGTTTAAGTTGCTTAAACGGATAGAGGGTTTCGAGACGAAACTCCAGGCGCTTGAATCGCCTGATTCCGATAAACGAGCAAAAAGTTATACACTAACGAAAATCGGATCAGAAATCGCGATCAGAAAAATCACGGATTTAATCCGAGAAAAGAAAAACGACGAACGTTTGCTAGAACGAACGAACGAACGCTTGCTATTTAAATAAATCGGAAAAACTCGATCTATTTAAAAAACGAAACTAAAAAACGAACAAAAACCGTCGGAAAAACCGAAGGGTTTTTCGGAAAAAAAACGGCGTCTAAAAAAACTACCCGGCAACTCCGGCGAGAAATCCGGCGGCGGCGGGGGGGCTCTGGCGGTCGGCGGCGGTCGGTGGCGGCGGGGCGGCGGTGCAACCTGGCGGCGGCGGCGCTAGGGCGGGGCTGGGGCTAGGGTTTTGGGGAGGCTCCGGGCTGGGCTCCCCGGCTTATAAAGCCCGGTCGGGCCTAGTGTCCAGGTCGGGCACGGCCCGTAGGTCGGTTGCGTTTTTTTTAAATATTCCGCGCAGAAAAACAAATAAAAGAAATACTAAACGGACTCCAAAAATCCCGAAATATATTTTCCCGGGCTTCTAAAATCAAGCCGCACAAGGTGAACATTTATTTGGGGCCTAAATGCAATTTTTAAAACGCACATTTTTCCTAAATTCAAATAAAATAACAAAAAACTCCGAAATAAAAACTTATTTGATTTTATTATTAAATCCTCAGTATTTCTTTATTTTGGGAAAGTGATTTTATTCCCTCTCTCATATTTTTGTAATTGAAATAATTGATGATAAAATAATTAAAATCAAATGATCCTATTCTCAAAATTTGAGAAAACTCAAATATGAAAATAACGAAATCCCCAACTCTCTCCGTGGGTCCTTGAGTTGCGTAAAATTTCTAGGATCAAAGCCAAAAGCAAATAAATTATGATATGCAATGATGATCTAATGTATAACATTCCAAATTGAAAATTTGGGATGTTACACGATCATACGGCCCGTATAAGGCCCATTGATGATACGACCCGTAGAAGGCCCATTGATGATACGGCCCATAGAAGGCCCATTGTTTCTACGGTCCGTAGAAGGCCCGCTATTTCTATGGCCCATAGAAGGCCCACTGTTTATACGGCCCGTAGAAGGCCCACTGTTTCTACGGCCCATAGGAGGCCCAGTGTCACTATAGTAAATATTAGCCCATGGTTATTGTGGCCTAGTTTTAAAAAATAGATTATTGCAGCCACTAGCAAACCGCAGAAAAAGAACTGCACTGACTACAAGCAAACAAATAAACAAGACAACAAGGAAATAAATAAGCAAGCAACTTACACTAGGCTATCACGGCTATTACACATATTACATCCACTAGGCATCAAAGTTCGCCACCAGTGCAAATATAAGGAACACAACAGCATATAAATGCTGCAGCAAAACAAGTCCAGAACTGAAACCACTTCAGAAGAGCTCAAGAAACAATATCCTGGGTACCCATAATGCTGGCAAGATACTTAGCAAGCTTATTAACTTTCTCTTGTTTGGCGCTTAAGTCCTCTAGCGCTTGTTGTTGCACCAGAAAGTATGCATCTGAATTCTGCAGGGCCTTCCTCAGTCCTTCGGCTTCCTGTCGCATAACATCTGATCGATGTCGTTCAACTTGAAGTTGAGAGTCAAGAACCCGAACTGATTCAGGCAATGAGTTCGAAGAGCTGGTGCCAGCAGTGGTAGCCAGTAACTCGAACACTACATCAAGACAGGACTTTGGGGCTGTCTCAGTGTCTTCAATATAGTTTTTATCAGCTTTCTTGGAGACCAGCAGGGATGTCTCACTATCTTGAACCTTATCATCATTACTTCCTTTACCATTGCATAACAGGGTACTCTTCTCCAATATTTTATCCGCGTTCTAAAAGAGAAACAAACAAACACATCTCGGGTTTACAATGTAGTATATGAAACTCATTTTGGTAAACCAGTTTAGTAGTAAGGTGGACAGGATAACAGCATGAAACAAACATATATCTATGTAGTATGGTCACTGTATGGTCTATATCATTCTAGTTTATGTTGCCAAATCAAGATAGATACAGTTCGAATCATATCTATTTAAGACAAAGCAGCATAGACAGAATATAAGTGTGGGAAACTACACAGCAATGACAACACTTGTAATGTGCATGGCATGAGAACATAACTGTTTATTTAATTGAAACTGAAATCAACATAGAGCAAGTTACAACAGCAAACAGCCAAACACGTTGAAGAAACAGGTTTAAAACATAACTATTGTGCCATTGGAGTTTCAATTGCATCCATCAAATTTGAAATTAGTTGGTATCAGTAAATACAATGATGCAACAGCAAAGTAGTATGAACCATAGCTACGGAACCTGACCTGAGAACAATTCTTCTTCTGCTTTAAGCGTTGACTTCGGGTTCGGAGTGGTGGTCCTCGTGATTTGGGCACTGCACTTGCCTTACTAACTGCTCGTGTTTGGGTGCTCTGTGGTGGAGACGGTGCTGTGTCAACGGGAACTGGGTGTCTATCTGCTGGGGTTGGGGTTAGAAGGGGTGTAGGTGGTTCTCTGTCCAACTGGGTAGGGGTACAATCTACATGAGTGTGGGTTATGTGTGGTGGGGTTGGTTCTTGGGAAACTACAACCGTGGTTCTATCTGCATCGACAGGTAGCATGATCTTTTCTGAAGACCGTGTTTTTACTCCCACATATACTGCCATCACTCCCTCCAATTGAAATGGCTAATAAACAAGAAAAGTAATTGAATGTACAGACATTGTAAGATAGACAGGTGCAATGGATAGTAGGGAAGAAAACAGGGCATGAAATAATTCACATTTATGTTGTCTAAGCAAACAGAATAGCAGGACATAATTTCACATATATGATGGCTAATTAAACAGGATAGCATGACACAATTTCAGATGTATGATGGCTAACTAAACAGGATAGAATGACATACTTCAAAATATGATGACTATGTAAACAGGATGACATGATATAACTATACGATGTGTCTATTAAAGTGATTGGCATGCCATAAATCACAAACATGCCGTCGATTGAAACATGATGGCATGATATAATTCACGGATAGAATGACATAATTTAAATATGATGACTATGTAAACAGGATGAGATGATATAACTATATTATGTCTTTAGAAAATGGGTTGGCATGCCATAATTCAGATACATGCTGTCTATGTAAACATCCTGGCATGACATAATTCAAATATATTATTTATATACTAAGGAAGTGAGCAGAGGGCAATCGCATATATGATGTGTCAACTAAGGAGATGGCATTCAATATTGTGTATATGATGTAAAAACTAAGCATTGCAATATAACATATGCATTATATGAGTAATATAACCCTGCCAAGTTTGAGCATACACCTCAGGGGGATAATAGGACTGGTCATCTGCCTCTGAATCCTCCTATGAAGAGCTATCTGTAACTAGCAAGATATCTGCTTCAGTAGGTAGCATTGTCTGCTCTGAAGATCTTGTTTTCACTCTAGATTTCTCCATCACCAATTCAAATGGCTGATGCACAGGCAGAGCAGTTGAATATACAAACATTGTCGACAAAAGCAATGAGAAATACAAAAAAATGACGGCATGATATAATTCACATATATGACGCTTGCCTAAACAGCATGGCATTGCATAATTCACATACATAATGCCTTGCAACAAGATAACATTGCATAATTCACATATATAATGTCTTGCAACAAGATGGCATTGCATAATTCACATATATGGTAATTAGACACTAAACAGGTGGCATTCACACAAAGCATGTCTAAACTAAGGAAATGACATAGCAATGCAAGATACCATACTCACGATATGAGCAACACAACCCTGCCAAGTTAGGGCATGCACCTCGGGGGGGAAATATGACTGGTCATCTATCTCTGAATCCTCCTCTGAGGAGCTATCGGTAACCAGCAAGACATGCGCTTCGTCAGATAGCATTGTCTGCTCTGAAGACCTTGTTTCCACTCCAGATTTTTCCATGACCGTGCCAAATTGCTGATGCACAGGAAGAGTAATTGAATGTACTAAAATTGTTGACAAATTTAACACATAATAAAAAAATGATGGCATGATATAATTCACATATAAGATGACTGGCTAACTAGGGTGGCATTGCAAAATTCACATATATGATGCCTGGCTAAACAAGATGGCATTGCATGATTCACATATACGATAAAGAAACTAAACAGATGGCATTGACACAAAGCATGTCTAAACTAAGCAGATGACATCTTTAATGTATACAGTAAGCAATGCAAGGCACCATATGCATGATATTACCAACATCAGCATGCCAAGTTAGAGCGAAGACCTCATGGGGTAAATAGGAGTGGTCTTCTCCTTTTGAATCCCCCTCATAACAGTTATCTTCCTCTTGATTACGATCCGAAATGGGTGGAGGGGGGCTGCCTTTGTGCCCACCATGGAACGATGTATGCATGAAATTTTATTGCCACGCAAGGCTCGTCTCTTTTGCTCTACGTGATCAGTTCCATTGTGTACAATAACTGGCATGCATAGGAATAAAACATAGTGAGATTATGTAAGGAGTGCATGCACAAATCCAAAGTGATGGTAGCAAACTATGGATAGACCCAAAACCAATGATAGCAGGTAGATAATAGCTTTAGTTTAAAAAAATACAAATAATGGCTCCTTTAATGTTTGTTTGCACCCAACATGAAACTCATAGTAGACACCGGAGATTAACCAGATAGTAGACAGATAGTACTGATTGCTGCCCCAATATGTACCCCACAACCATTTAAAAACTCAAGTTTCAGCATTAATTTGGACCTGACTCGGACTCTAATAGGTGAACACGATGATAATGTAGCATGTCATCATATTAAGTGGCGCATAACGTAAGCAGACACGGAAGAGTGCGACCTCTCTTGCGGACCCATGTAGTCCTCAAGGTCATCTGCTTAGTTGATGATGGTAATGCAGTTGCCGTGGCTGCCGGCGGTGGGGAAGAAGATCTGAGGCGGCGAAAGATAGTCTGGAGAGCGGATCCCTGCTGTGGTGAACCCTTCCGTCGTTGGAGCAGCTGAGCTGGGGTGGAACACAGCGCCGCAGGAGTAGGACAAACCACACAAGGTTTTCTTTGACACATATCTGTAACAGAAGTAATTGAGTAAGGGCTTGTTTGAATTTGAGGATTCTAACAATGCAGGGATAGGAAATAGACAGGAATAGGATAGGAATGCACGTGCAAAACAGAGAATTTAAAAACACAGGATTTCTGCCAATCTGGGTGTTTGATTCACAACAATTGGAAGATCACAGGATGCAAAAAAGCATGGTGAGATTAAATCAAACCACAAGAAAATGTATGGTTATAATGCTATTATGCTACTATCTCTTAGTCTTGTGCTTGATGAATAGGAATATGAAAAGGAGGAGAAGCGGAAATTAGAATTCCTACGGTTTTTCTTTCAAGGAGACACTAAAGAAACAAATCCTATAGTTTTCCTTTGCTCCATTCCTTCGCACCAAATTCATGAAAAGTAGTACCATAGGAAACTTTCCATTCCGATGTTTTTCATTCACTTTTCCTTTCAAGCACTGGCGATTCTATTAGGCAGACTTGAGAAAGGAAAATCCTACACTAAAAAATGTTTTTGTGCTACTTCTATTACTTTGGACCCAGGCCACTGCCATACTAGCTCAACTCCCAGGCCCATCGACAAATGCACAGCTCAAACGCGCAGAGATAAATAATGATGGCATTCAAGAGAGTCCATCACGGATAGCTAAGTTGCCTGGTACCTCACTGCTTGTCATATAGTAGGATAAAATAATCGTATTTCCCATTACTACGAGTGCTCAGTGGACAATATATATAACATGTAGAGTAAAAAAGAGATGCAACAAGTGTACAACCTCTTTGGCGAAGCCATGTCGATCTCAGCGTGATTGGGTTTGGCCGGTGAGGATGCTCTGGCTGACTTGGCTGTCGGAGGAGGGGAAGAAGATCTTAGGCATCTGGAGATGGAGCCCGAGGTACTGCTCCGCTGTGATGGAGGTTTTCGTCGTTGGAGCAGCTCCGGTGAGTTGTACGACGCCGAGGCTGAAGTAGGACAAGAGAGACAACGAACAATGTTAACCTGAGTGGAATTCTAATAGCATCTCCAATACATGACGTAAAATACATAACCACAAATTGCTAGATGTAAAATACATCAGTCGCTCATCTCTGAACTTAACTGTCAAAACTGAATTTAACTGTCGAAACTGAACTTAACTGTCAAAACTGAACTTAACTGTCGAAACTGAATTTTGCTGTCGAAACTGAACGCACTAGCAAGGTGAGGCTACACGTCGGTCGACTAACTTTTTCATCTCTGGTTAGTCGATTTTGCAGCCGTTGGATACGAAATCAAGGGCCTGCGGTTCATCTTCAACCTCCACCCCCCTGAGCCGGCCAAACAGCAGCCCCCCGCCACCCGCGGTTGGCGGTGCGCCACCCCGCCCGCCCCGAAAACACTCCCCACCGCAGGTTTGCCGCCGCCCCGGCCATCCCTCTAGGCCCCCCCATGCCGAGATTTTTCTCTGATGATCCCCATGCCACCGCCTCGCCAACGCCCCACCACCGCCGGCGACCACCACCCCCATCCTGAACCCTAAGATAGATGCTGGGGTACCTCTCAGGCGAGCCCCCCTCCCTGCTGCGGCTGGTTCTTCCTTCACCCCGGCGGCATCGGAGTGAAGTGTAGCTAAATCGGAGCAGCATCGCAAGCAAGAGCAAGAGAGAGAGAAAGAGAGAGAGCAGCGCGAGCAAGAGCAATAGCAAGAGCAGACCAGGCAGGGGACCGAGAACAAGAGCAGAGCAGCAGCGCGAGCGAGAGCTAAAGCAGCAGCAGGTCCTATTGATGTGGACGTCGCCGCCGAGGGAGCGACGCTGTGGAGGAAGTGGCCGGCGACACCGCCGTGGATGGAGCCGCACCGTGTCGGCTCGAGACCGAGCGCCGGCAGCACCGTGAGATCAAATCAAGAAGAAAATGCGGCGATTAGTGTACAACCTCTTTGGTGCCGCCGATTAGGCCGCAGCTTCATCCGATGAAACAGTGATGATGATGCTCTTCCGGTGGTGCAGGTGAAGACGGCGGTGTCGGAATGGAGGTGCGCGAAAGACGAGGGGAACGTCAGGGCAGCTCCTTGGAGGTGGAGGACGGGGTGGCTGAACCGGCGGGACGATGAGATCGACAACAGATCCTCATCTGGTACAGTGGATGAGGGACGTCGAGGTGTTGTTGTGGACGACGTCGTCGGGGAAGAGGCTCCGGCTGGGTGGCGGACGGAGCAGGGTGTGGGGTTTCGTCGCGGGTTTTCGCGGCCTCGGTGTACGAATGGCTGGGCGGATGGGATGGCAGTGGGGAACCATGGTTTAGAGATGCGCTTGTCCGAAATGTGGGGTAAGTTAAGAAAGTACCCCCACCGATTTGAGGCGGTTCTTTCAGTTCAGGGGCACCACAGGCATTTTGTGTGTCGGGATTTCATAGGAGGTGGGAGCTTTCGTGCGTGTTGTAATTTCGGAATAGCAAGACGCGGGTTGAGATGGAGGGAGTTGTCGGAGCACAATGAGACAAAGATATATCTTAAATATTTCGGGCTAACAAGGCGCGGGTTGAAGAGGCGGGAGTTTCGCAACACGATAGACAGAGAAGCTAGCTTGAATTTTCGGCATAACAAGGCGCGGCTTGAAATTTTGGAAGAACAAGCTTAACGTGTACCCAAAAAAGACAATTTGCACCTCAACACGCACAACACACACACAAACACCATTTAGACTAGAGTAAGGTACACGTGCATTGCGCGCATGAGATTTGGCAATCAAATTATGAATAAATACCACATTATAGCATGCAAGCTTTGAGTCATATATGCATGATGTAGATGTTCGTTTAATTCTTATTGTTCATTTCATTCAAAATCATCTAGTTTTTATAAGAAAGCTAATCTATTTTAAGATTCATGGAATTGTGCGTCGTAAGACATAAAGTAAAAACAAATAATGGCAAATCATGTAGAAAAACATTTGGGCAATTCTGATACGGAAGATTCTAGAACAAATAAGAAGTGCTTGTGTTTTGATGTTTGTGCATTATGCTTAAGTTCAACCATGGAGTCTTCTAGATTATACATGTGGCAAAATCTGGTGGAATCTAGATGATATCCAACGGCCAGTAGTGCTCAAATTTGCCATCTTTGGACCATCGAATTCGCCTCATCCAACGACCATCTTTCAAAGTTAAAGTTACCCGCACACAATATAAAAAAATATAATATATAATGTATATAGGGGTATAGATATAGATATGTGATGCAAAAGTCACCCATCATCTCCAATTAGAATAGTGTGTCCATGCACGGATGCGACGTGGCCAAATGATGTCTGCCATCGATATCTCAAATTCAAATCAGTCTGACCTTGTTCAATGTGTATACATTACAACATGCTCGTTTCCAAACCACACCGCGCAGATCTCCATTATATTCATGCATGCATGGGTTTCAAACCTCAGGATCTCTTATTCAAATATTTGAATTCAACTTTACACTGATTGTGACCTCACCTGTTCAGCTATTCTTTTACACCCACACAGTAGTCTTCTCTTTATAATTGTACCACTAACTTTCTCTCGTGCATGCATGCACACACACTACCAGTCGGCATTATCCATCGCACGCATGCAATCTTTTTCTTCAGGTCGGTCTCCCATGAAGGCACACACCAACACACATCCCCCTCTCCATCATATCGGGCATTCTTTATCTCTCACGCGTGCATGCACAACGATCGATGTTCCTCTATGTATGTGTGTGTATAGCTAGGTCTTTCATAGTTTTCCACACAAACCGATCAATCGATATATCTAGTGAGGTCTCACCCTCTTTCCCATGTCCACATCGATCAATCTATACCTCTCTATATAGGATTAACATATATAGCTAATACACCCACATTAATTATGTATCCAACGTCCCCCTCACATCATCCATGTCTTCCGCTTCATCTCTCATACGCGTGCACAATGGCGAAGACAGGGGCAGTAAGGGCCCTGCCCCCTCCCCCCCTAACATCACTATATATCAAGGCTAATATGAATGTGATCATTAGACAATTGCTGCTAAAAATGGTTTAAGTTCATGAATTGACCCTCCTCGTAAAGGATTAGCAATGCCTGGCCCCCTAGCTCATTTATTTTTCATGGCTCCGCCACTGCGCGCATCAGAGCACGTGTTCGCCCCCTCTCTTACATATCGATCTCGCACTTGTGCATTCCTTCATAGTTTTTCCATATGATTCATTTGCACTAGATTTCATAGGAAACATCCCATCCACTCAAACCTCTTTGAAAGAATTCTGCATTTTTTCTATGCACAATCAAACACTCGTACAATCCTGTAGGATTCAAGACGACATTCCACTATAATCCCATGTTTTTCCTATTCCCGCGTTCTTAGATTTTTTATAAAAACTAATTGATTTTGAATGAGATGAACTATAAGAATTAAACAAAGGGCTACATCAGGCATATATGACTCAGAGCTTACATGCTATAGTGTGGTATTTATTCATAATTTGGTTGCAAAATCTGGTGCGTGCAATGCACGTGTACCTTACTAGTACTTCGAGTATGTGCAAAACACATAAATTAGAATACCAATGGCACGCTACACATTGTCTCTATTACAGTTCATGAAGCCACGTGGCACATGTGTAGGCGTTGTCGCGACCTCCTTGCGTGGATTGATCACAGTGACGTGCTGCTGGTTCCAGAAGAATGTACTCGTCCTCCCTGAGCCATACTGGCGGTACATGCATGAAGCGAAGATGTGCACGCACGCCATGCACACACTCATTCCTCACACGCACACGCGGGTACACGGGCGGACGCAATTTTGTACCAAGATCCACCCCATGTGATAATTTGACGCGTGTAAAGTCGTTCACTTCATTCATGGTCAATTAATACAGCGCATGCAAATTGAGTGGACGTGAGGGCGGAAGAAAGACATTATTACTCCACTGTGCGCATGCGAGTAGTTAAATCATGGGTTGCTAGTAGTACTTCCATTGGTCTCCTTCGTATTTTGTGCCAATTTTTGACAATAACATAATATTTACGCATTTGAGCAGTGTAGTACTTGAAATTTATGTTCCGCTAAACTCATCGGGAGCTGTTTCGGGCCTCGAAACCAAAACCATCAATTAATATTTACCTTGTTCCCATCACATTCGAAAGCCTGCTCACACCTACTAGTAGTACGTACCAAACCTGAACGTGTTCCCACTATGCAGGTATTAGTACTAGTGCTAGTACTTAGGTTATAAAAAGGGGAACTACCGAACTAAAAATCACTATACCTTTCCTCCTCATAAGTGCTTCTTCTTCGTCCGTCGTTGCCATGGCTGGTGAGCAGAGCTCTAGGTCGAGAACTACTCGTAACAAGGGAGCGGCAACCAAGGCTGCGGAAAAAAAAGAGGGCTCGCCGCCACGCAGAGACCTCGAAAGATCTCTCACGGGCAGGCGATGGCTCCCAGGAGCATCCTAGCCGCCGAGGCGAACATGCTGAGCCGGCGGAGCTGGAGTCGTTATCCCTTGACGGCATGCCCGATCAGCTCAATAAGCAGAAGGAGTTCATCCAAGGCTTGATGGAGTTGTTGAAGGAGAGCCTCGACGACATGCCCGCTGAGCTCAATCAGCAGGGGGAGTTGACCGTCGGCTTGGTGATGCTGCTGAAGAAGAGCATTGCCTCGGAGAAGAAGGCGACCGGCTAAATCCTGCGACTTCGGGAGGACAATGCGAAGCTCTGCCACGAGATCGACCTGTTGAAGGAGAA
The DNA here is from genome assembly GCF_018294505.1 of Triticum aestivum. NCBI lineage: Eukaryota > Viridiplantae > Streptophyta > Magnoliopsida > Poales > Poaceae > Triticum > Triticum aestivum. The sequence goes on along the minus strand of NC_057806.1, from coordinate 500,339,185 downwards.
GAACGCCGGCTGGAAGAAGCTGCATGAGAATAGTAGTTCCTCGACGAAGGTGCTGCAGGCCCTCTCCATGGAACAGAAGGAAGAGTTGGCGAAGCTCCGCATCGAGCACCCGGCTGCTGTCAAGGTACGTAATATGGCCGTGGAACAGATGATGAAGGCTCGCGTCGAGAAATGCCGCGCCATGGACACAATGATGAAGATGGTGGAGGAGACGTGCAAGGAGATGGAGGTCATGGAGGCAATGAAGGAGTTACGACTCCGCGGTGAATTAGATCATTTGGGGTGATAATCTTCCTTCTTCTTTTGCTCCTATGTTTCATCTTTTGCTTCGGGTGTTTCGCCGCACATGGCACATTCTCTGCGAGGCATGAATAGAACAATGTTTTTTAGGGAATGAATAGAACAATGCTAACAATGAGATGACTAGCAAATTAGATCATTTTTATCGCCATATGGCACTGGGCTGCCGTGTTTCTTGCTTCTCCTTCACAGTACCACTCCAGTGGAAAACTTGAGTATACTGCACGGTTCTTTGCTCCTCCTCGATCAGGTCGTCAGCGCATTTATACGAGCAGTCAAATCACAAGGCCCTGCCTTCCAGTAGTAATGAGCCGTCAAATCACAAAGGCCCTCGCCTCTCGTGAAACCGACCAAGCTAGACTGCCCCACCCTCTAGCCTTTTAAAAAATGTATACTTTTGTACAGCAGTAGTATCGATGGATTGCGCCATGGAGCAAAACTTGAAATTAAAAAAAAGGTGGTACATATAGAGAGCGCTCGTCGCCAAATTATGCATATAGTACTATTAAAAAGGCTAGTCACAATAATGGTGTCCAGCACAACCCACCCCTCAAATAAAACTAAGAGGGTGCTTGGATACATTTTAGTCCCATGACTAAAAGTAGTGGGACTAAAACATGCTAGCCTCACCCATGCTTGGATCCAAATACTAAAAAGGCTAAAATCCAAGTTAATGAGCATTTATTATCCTCCAAACCCTCCAATCCAAAACTCGCCTGTGTTAAAGGGGAGGAGTTAAATGAGTAGAGAGAGGACTAATCCACATTTTAGTAGGGGTATCCCTGACTAAAAAATTTTAGTCTCAAGACTAGTTTTAGCCCCTCTTTAGTCAGGGGTGCTTGGAACTTTAGCCTCTTAAAGAGACTATTTAGTCAGACTAAAATAAGTCCCTTGGAACCAAGCACCCTCTAAGAATCCTAGAATTCTTTGACAAAACTAAGCACACTGAAATTCTTTGACAACTAAACTATTGGCTATATGATGTTGGCCATATATATTGTACGTATATAATGTGAAGAAACGAGTGGTAGTACTATACCAACTAAAAGATGAAATGTAAGAAATACTAGTATGTACGTACTGAAGAGTTAAAGTAACGAGAAGAAACATAACATAGTTCTGCTAGGGGCTCAGCACAACACACCCCTCAAATTAAATTAAGCACACCTGAAATTAAACTTTGCAACTATTCCGGTAGACACTTCATTAGAACCACCATGAGCAACGACACTGCCACCTTACTCAGAGTCCTTGTCCACGTCCTCGACTTCGTCCTTGTCCCTCTTCCTCTTGGCCGATACTTCTTTGCTTGAACTGCACACTTGGCTGTTGCTCTTCATCCAACCCTTGTAGATATTGAAGCAAAGGTAGCCATCCATTGCAGCGTAGTGGATGTGGTCTATATCTAGTACATTCCGCTGCCATGCATGACGATGAAACGTGTAATGAGGTTTCTCTAGTTTACCGTACGAAGGATGAACCATGGCTCCTGCCAGGGTCAGCATTGAAGGCTGACGAGATGTCACATCCCTAGTTTTGGTATGCTCTAGGCTAGCCCTTCATGTGTGCATCATGTTTAAAATTCTCAGAAACTTGAAATGGGGATGATCAAACCCTAGCATCAAAAGGAATTCAACTAGGTTCAACCAAAAAAACATTTTCAATGAACCCAAAGTGCCTCAAGAAAAGTTCATGATTTTTGGTTAAGGTAGAAACCTCTGCCAAAAATGATGAATATATTTCTAGGACATTTTTGGATTTTTGAACTAACTCATATTGTATTTGACTTGAGGTTATAAATTCCTATAAATACTTTTATAACTCCAATTATTCTGAAAAATATTGCGGGGCTTTGGGCTAGTCCATATTGCATCCACAAATAATTTCAGAAGCAACAAAAATGGTTTAGTATTATTACTAAATCAAAACAGAGCAAAATAAATAGAAAACTGTAACAGAATTAGAAAGAAAGGAAAGGAGAGTACCTGAGCCACTTACCTGGCCTTCCCTGTGCAGCCCATCACTACTGCAGGCCCAGCCCACCAGGGACAGCACTGTCTTCTTCCTCCTGCCAGGAGGAGAAGCAGCTGTGTGCCCGACACCCAGCCGAGCCGCGACAGCCCTACTTGCCACCTCACGGCATCTCGGCGCTTCCAGCCGTGCCACAGAGACGCCCTCGTTTCCCTCTGCCTCTCTCCTCCCTCACATCCCCCTTTGACCCTCTCTCTCGCACATCCGAGCACCACCGTCGCTGCCGCTCGCCGCTGCCGCGCCCTGAGCCACCCCCTCGTCTCCCCGACACATCCACCGACTCCGCTGCGTCGCCCTGAAGCTCTCCGCCAACGAATACGATGCCGGAAGCCTGTATCGTCGTCCCCGACCTCGTCTTGAAGCTCTGGCCACCGGAAATCGCCGTCGTCGTTCCGGCCACACCAGATCTTCCCCAAGCCACTGACGACGCCCTCGAGATCACTGTGAGCTTCGCCGCCTTTCCCCCTCCTCCCTGAGCTCATTCCCGTCCTCTAGCCGCATCTTCCATGGAATCCGTCAGCTCCTTGCCGCTGGCGATGACGCAGACGCGGCCATGGGCACTGCAGCCCGTGTCCGAGCACACCAGTGTGCTCAGCGCGTCTCCGCGAACCCGTAGCCACCAGTATCTCCCCCTCCCACGCTCTCTAGCCCCGAACCCATCTGCTCCCAAACTCTGGCCGCCGCCACGAGCTCGCTTCCGGCGAACTCCGGCCACCCCGCGCCCTTCCATTGGTTCCCCTGGATGTGTGCGGGCACGGGCTACCTCCTGTTGTCCTCGACGTGTCGCTCCGTCGCCTCTGGCGCAACTCCGGCGGACGCCGTCGCGGTTTGAGGTCGCCGGCGGCCAAAACTCCGGCGTGCTGACGGTCAACGTCATTAGCCGCTAACATCTTCGCTAATTACCCCTTGGTGACACCGACTGCTGGGCCCCATGCCTAACTAACCCCAGAATTATTTTCTGTTTAGTTTAGATTAAGACGGCCGGCCCCACACATCAGTTGACCATGCCACATCAACGTTGACCTGGCCCCACAGGTCAGCCTCTATTCCTGCCCCGTTACACTGACATGCGGGTCCCACTGGTCAGGTTTGACCAGGGGCAACCCAGTTGACCTGCCGACCGTAGGCTTATGTCATGCTGACGCAATAAGCTATTTTCTGGATTTAATTTATTTCAGAAAATCCAGAAAATTGCCTAAACTTCTAAAAATCATAGAAAATCAACCGTAACTCCAAATGAAATAATTTATATATGAAAAATGATCAAAAAAATCCAATCTATCCATCTGTACCATTTTCATGCATGTTAGAACAACTTATAGCTACTTTTTAGGACAAATCAAATGTATGGCATTTAAATAACCATATGTGGAGTTTGAACTTGAACCTAGTGTTCAAACCAACTCCATTTACGTGTTGCTAGTTGCATTAGCTCAATCAATAGCATATTGCCATGTCGTGATCATGCAATATATTGTTGCATCGCATTGATTGTGTTCTTCCTTGTTTGCCGGTAATTGTCCCCTCTCAGTAGACGACGTTCCGACGATGTGATCGATGACACCGATGAAGAGCTATACTATCTTCAGAAGTGCCAGGCAAGCAAAAACCCCTTGTTCATTCAGATACAATCCCACTCTCTCGCTCCTGCTCTCTTTTACTGCATTAGGACAACAACGTACAACTGTTACATGCTGCGGTAGCTGAACCCCTTTCCTCTGCATGACCTGTCATTGCCACAGTAAATAGATGAAACCCACTAGCATGAGTAGGAATTGTTTGAGCCTTGATGTGCCTACTCATTCATGCTTGTTGTCATGCCTGCGAGTCAGGTCTGATTCATCGGGAATGAATTGGAACGTGGTGAACATGTCCTACCGTTGAGAGCTAAGTGTGTGAACACGATTTGGTAAAGGTAGCGGTGAGAGGCCATGTAGGACTACATGGTGGGTTGTCTCATTGCAGCCGTTCTTAGGAACTGAGTTTTGTGTTTGTGATCAATGAACAGTTACTACCACACATTGGGTTCCGGTAACTTGGCCCCTCTCGGCTTATTAATCAACTCGATCTCTGTCCAGGAGTTGCAACTAGTTTCTGGTGTTTGTAGGTAGTGTTAGTAGTCTACCAAGTGGCACCCGGTACAGGTGGGCTTGGGACAGACTAGGCACAGTGGCACGGTGTACCAAGTGGCACCCGGATGGTGGGCTTGGGAACCCTGCTCACATCGTTTGGGGCCGTGAGCGACACCCCGACTGGATCTCCTTGCAGATGGAACCCGAATAGGCGATAAACCTGGACTAGAGACTTGTTGGTTAGTCAGGTCGTGGCCGACTCCCTCGCCCGGCTTCCGCTTGAAGGTTGCCGAGGTACATGACGTGTACAGGGCGATAAGTGGCAAGAGCGTGTGTGAAGAAGTACACCCATGCAGGGTTATCATTATCTATTCGAATAGCCGGATTCCTCGGATATGGAAACTTGGACCCCTTGCATAGTTCATAGACAAGTGAAAGTGGATACTCTAAAATGCGCAAGATAAGTGTGAGTGCTATGGATGGCGTTCTCGCAGGGAGACGGGAGCGGATCCATAGTGGTGTATTGGTATGGTGAATTTATGGACTCGTGTGCGCCACCTCAAAAGAGTTACTTGCAGTCGTAGTTCAGGTTAGCCACTGAGTCAAAGCTGGCTTGCTGCAGTCAAACTCCACCACCCCTTTGTTGATACCGATGCATATGTAGCTAGTTCTGATGTAAGTCTTGCTGAGTACATTTGTACTCATGTTTGCTTAATTTATGTTTTGCAGAGAGACTTCAATCTCGCTAGTAGTTCCACATGGACTTCGACGTTTAGCTTGTTACCTCAGCTACGATCTTGTACCCTTGGGAGGGTCTTGTAGATAGTCAGGCTCCTTAGCCTTCTTCATTTTTAATTGTTTGTACTCAGGCAAGTTGAGCTTCCACATGTGCTTTGACTTGTATGCTCTAAATGTTGGGTCATGAGACCCATGTTTGTAATATCTCGCTCCTAATGAATAAATACTTAAGTCGTAGAGTTATGTTGTGATGCCATGTTGTAGTTACACATATCGAGCATATTGTGTGTATGATTGAAATGCTTGGTATGTGTGGGATCCGACAACCTAGTTGTTTATCCTTGGTAGCCTCTCTTATGGGGAAATGTAGTCTTGTGCTTCCATGATCCATAGTAGTCCGCTACAGCCCGGTTCACCGGAGTCCTGCTAGCCCAGCACTACTGCTCCGAAGCACTTGACTGGCCGGCATGTGATTCACTCCGTTCCTGTGTCTGTCCCTTCGAGGAAATGTCACGCGGTGACATCCGGAGTCCTGCCTAGCCTGCTACAGCCCGGTTCACCGGAGTCCTGTTAGCCCAGTGCTACAGCCCAGATTCGCACGCTGCTGACCGACATGCTCGATGTTGATTCATGTATGCCTGTCCCCGTAAGTTAGTGCCACTTTGGGTTCATGACTAGTCACATCGGCCCGGGTTCTCTGTCATATGGATGCTAGTGACACTATCATATACGTGAGCCAAAAGGCGCAAACGGTTCCGGGCCATGGTAAGGCGACACCCGTGGGAATATTGTGCATGAGGTCGCGAAGTGATATGAGGTGTTACAGGCTAGATCGGTGTGACTTAGAATCAGGGTCCTGACACGAGAGGACACCAGCCGATTCTTCTGGAGGTCGAAGGTGTTGCCTACAACGAGGCCTATCCGACGCAGGACTTCTTTGTCGTTACCAAAGTCTAAAGTAATGAATTTCACTGTTTTGTCCTTGAGGAAGTTCTTAAAATCCTGGCACTCAACGTCGGATGGCATATGTGGTAGACCAAGCAAACGTTATGTACGCAAACCTGGATCACGACGGGCTTCTTCCTCTCTTCGTCCTTTAGATCCTTCTCTCGTCCCAGGACTATGGAGTACTCAACATCTAGCCCAGCGACCCACTCATCATCTGAGTTTTCGAACATGCGTCTGAAGCGAGAAAGGCATCCTTTCACCGTCGTGGAAGAACGGGTGTAGATGATGTCGAACTCATCGCCGGTGATGGTTCTAACCTTGTACTCACCGCTGATCATGGAGTTTTGGGACGCCATGGATTTGGGAGGAGGGTTAGGATTAGTGGAACTGCCGTAATGTGAATGGACGGGATGACTAGGAGCGAACCGCCGTAGTATTGAAGGACGTGCGGGGACGAGTAGGAGTGAACTGCCAGCGTGCGAACGGCAGGGTAGTGGCTTTCCATTCTCCCATGATACGGGCTTCCGAGAGCCCTTGGATCTGAGATCGAACGGTTGCATGGCGTGATTCTAGACCTATGGGTGAATATCCTATACTAGAGGGTTGTTCTGCAAATTTTCAGCAACTTAGCATGCGACCGTTTGATCTCAGATCCAAGGGCCGCCAGCAGCCCGTATCATGGTCGCGCCTACCACGACCGTCGCGTCGCTCGCGCGGTCGCACCCTTGGAGATTTAACACGGTGCGTTAGGCTATCTGATGTTGGTATGTCATACATAGTCATCACTTAGTCACTCATACTACAACAAGGTTGGCTATAAGTGTATTTTTTTACTCCTCTCTATCTCTTTCTTCATACTCAAGGAAGAAATGGTGCTAAGCGCGTGTATTTATTGCATTTCCCAAGGAGTGACCTCTTCCAATGAAATGGTGTTGCTAAGTTTTCTTCATTTAATTAGCTATAGACTCAAAATTGTCTTTTCACCTAGGTACACGCGCTTAGCACCATTTCTTCCTTGGGTCACCAAACTAGTCTCTCTCTTCTTGATTAACTTGCCACATCAGACTTTATGCCTATGTGCAAGCTTAAGCACCTGTAGGAGCAAGTAAAATTAAGTACAATAGTGCACTTTACATGGCATTTTTGCATATGTGGAGGAAAGAGAGGCAAGGAAAAAGTGGAGAAGGGGGCTCTCATGCAAGAGCCAGCCTCTACTACATGGTGGAGCATTGGGAGAGGCACCTATATGGAGGTGGTCAGGAATCTGGGAGACTCACGCCGGTCGTAGCGCCGCAGTTAAAATGATAATGGCAAGTCAAATCACGGGGCCCCACCTGTCCAGCAGTAACTCGCTGTCAAATCACACAGCCCTACGTTTGCAGCAACCTACTCCCTCGTCTTCTCGTGTCTTTGTCGAACCGACTAGGCGGAACTGCCTCGCCGCCGACCGCGCAGGAAAAGCCCCGCCCTCGACTTTTAAATAGTATACAGTATACTAATTTTGTATCCATGGATTGCGCCCGCGCCATGGAGCAAAGCGTCTAGAAAACGGAGGAGAGACGGTGGTCTTGCAATAGAGAAAAGGGAGAGGCGAGACGGTGGTTTTGGAATGGAGATGATGGAGAGGAGAGGAGGTGGTTTTGCAGGGAGAGGAGCATGCGGTGGCGGTTTAGGATTGGACGAGAGGGCCGGCGCGCTCTGACTGGATCAAAATCAAAATCAATTTACCCTTCAATTAAGAAAGCGACCCCACATTAACTAGTCTCCCTTTTATTCTGGGTCATAATTGACCATGATTTTCGCACATAAAATATATGTTATACGTTGTATACAAGGCCACTATAAAAATTAAAATTTGCAACTATACAAGGCCACTAACATTAATCGAGGCAAAATTGATGGCGTTTGCCTCGTACTAGCACCCGAGGACATTAATATCCCTTGTGTGCATGCGGGAGTGAGAAGGTTAGCTTGCATTCCCAACATTAATCAACCAATGAGGAGTAAGAGGGTTGGCTTGTTGTGCTTGGGAGAGAGAAACCACATTAATTAACACGACAATCAAGGTGACAAGCTAGCTTGCAACATTGACTTAAACATAGCATTGATTTTTACCTAGGTACCTGTAATATGAGTTTGTGGCCTTGTATACAAAAATGGAGGGAGTATAATTTGAAAGTACATTCAGATACGAACCAAACGATACAACTTTTGGTGACATGCATTCACATTTTGCTTGTCAAATATAGTACGTGGTCAAACTTTGACCCAAAATACGCGAAACAACAAAAAAATACTTCCAAGACCAGCGCCGCTCTTCCGCTCTTCTCCTCTTAAACCACCGCTGCTCCTCTCCTGTTCCAATCTAAATGCAGCACCGCTCCTCTCCTCTTCCAGTTCAAAACCACCGCCACTCCTCTCCTGTTCCAGTCCAAAACCAGCATCGCTCCTCTCCCGTTCTAATCCAAAACCAGCGTTGCTCCTCTCCTCTTCCATTCAAAAACCACCGCCAGCGAGTGAAGGTGCTGTGGAGAAGTAGATCGATGGAGGAGTACAACTGATACTTGACGATCGCAGACGGCGACCCTGTGAATCTAGCTAGGATGTTGGAGATACAGTCTTGGTTTGACAACAAGGACCAATTAGCGGCGACTGCGACATCCATGTCCAAATATCTGCAACAGAGCGAAAAGGCGGCGATACTCCTGGAGGGAGTCGCGCCGGAGTACATAGAGCTACTCCTCTGGGCCATGGAGCAAACAGATTCACCGAATCTGATCGTGAGGGAGCGGTAGTGGGAGTATCGATCCCAGATGGAGCATCCACCAGAGATTGAAGGATCGAGCATCTACAGGGTGCCGTTTGTGAGGGTGTCCTGCTAGAGCGAGCCGGTGGAGTCTTCGTCGACTGAACCCAACTGCAAGAGGAGAAAAGCAGTTGGCCCGACGACGCTTCCCCGCCATCGTCTCCCTCGCCGTTCACATCATCTCACAGGGCGGCTGTCTGCCGCCGAGGAATAGGAGGGGGCTGCCCCCCCCCAGCCCAATAGTCGGGCAAGTTGTGAATTGTCAGGAGGAGGTTAGGGTTGTCAGTATTTGCAGGTTGTGAATTGTGTTTTGTGTTGTGTATTTTGAGAGTACTTTCAGATATGAATGTCTTTTGAATTTCAGATTTGCAGTATTGAGCATATAAAGTATTTTATGAATTCTAGAGATCTATTTTTAGCACTTAAAAAATGTAGTTTCATAGGAGTATAAAAGTGCAGACAATGTGATTCTCAGAGAAGAAACTGCAAGTTTCAGATAAGAAACTACAAGTTCAGTTTCAGATAAGAAACTGCAAGTTCAGTTTCAGATAAGAAACTGCAACTTTCAGAGGCAGAGCATTTATATTAACACGGCCTTTTCAAACAGGGTTAACATCATGTTGGAAGTTTTATTCATGATCGAAAATGGAACTACCAGCTAGTTAACATCATGCTGATCAACATTCATGCATAGCACATCTTCATATGATGCACAGTCAAAATGCCCACACAATGTCGAGTGTGCGAAACACAGAGAAAACGAGGGACGAAGTTTTGGCAAGTGTTGGACGTGGTTTTGGGATGCCCCGTCTAGGCATTCATTTTTAACATGCGCAGCCCACGACCTCTGATGGGAGGTCCATAGGCCTCCGGCCTATGGACCTCCCATCCGAGGTTTTATTTTTGGCAGCCCAATTTATGTATTTTTTTGAAGAAAACGCAGAGGTCTGTTCTATTTTTCTATATAAGAATAGGAACGCTAGGTCCAACTTATGTTTCCCTTCTAACTATATTATATATATTTAAATTATTTTATATGTTGACTGTTTAGTTCACATACTCCCTCCTTTTCGGTTTATAGGGCTTATCTCAAAATTTTAGTTTTTCCATTTTATAAGGCTCAATTTGATTGTTTTCCATCACATGTTCAGATTCCAAGGTGCATTAAATCATTGCATGCAAGTATTAAGAGAAAATTGACCAATGCATGTACTTTATGCATGCATGCATTGCAATTTATGCATTGATAAACATAATTTTTTGAGGAAAACAAGTGCATTAATTAGGTGCTTTTGCAAACTACAAAAAGTATTCCACCATTCATCATCTACCTTGGTTGGTGAGATTTTTGAATTGAGCCCTATAAACCCAAAAGGATGGAGTAATTGGCAAATAGATCTCGCCGCCACCACCCCCCCCCCCGCCTCCTGACTCCAGGTGCGCCTGCCCCCCTCAGCAAGTCCGCACGCGCGCCCCATGGAGTCGTCGGCCATATCCACGGGGGAATGGCTGGAAGACAGGCATATGTACAAGATGCATCTCCCACATGTCTACAAAGCCTTCCCGCGGATGGTCTAGCCGCTCGACTCCGTCGCGCCGGCGGTGCTGCGGGAGACTCGAGGGAAGAGATGGAGCGAGCGGGCGATGCGGATCCGCGACGACGCTCTCTCCTGGACCCAGTGCACACGCGAATGGAGGGAAGCAGAGGATGAAGTTGCGAGGGAGGAAGCCGAGGAGGGACCGAATCAGTTCTCTCACTCGCGCAGGTATGCTCGGATGTGCAAGGATCATGTGGATTGGGAGCTGCTGAATCTAGCCCTGCGGATCTACTTTGAAGGAGATTTCTCGAAGAAGCACAGGATGCCCCACCCCAGTGAGCCGCCGATTGCGTTCGTTCGACGGGCGAAAGGAGAAGTGAATTCAGGAGATCCACGCCGTGCTGCGAGATGGGAATGCTTGACTGGACTCCTGCCCACCAGCACGCCACCGGATCCGGAGCAGGTGGATCCCCTACCTTACCTCTCCCCCAAACCTGCAGAAGATTGAAATTAGGCTTGCAAACTGCTTCAATTGAGCTGTCTGGTGGTTATTTCTGCTTCCTGAGAGACAACATCTGGCTGGAGGATGAGAAGGAACCAGGAACTCCGATGAATTTCCCCTATCACAATGGGGGGAGCGCCGGTTGGGCAGTGGTACGGCCCACCTCCGCCCCAAATGGGGGCACAATCTGGGCAGGCTCCTATAATTTCCCAAGTTCAATCTGCTGGTGGTTCTGACTCTCAGATCAGTGGGAAATCTCAAGGCAAGAATCAGCAAAAGAATAGATAGGACATCCAGAAAACTGCTCCTTCCCCTGCTTCGGGCCTTATGGCATACTCTGAGGTGATCTGCTACAACTGTGGGGAACCAGGGCATCATTTGGATAAATGAGTCAAGCCCAAGAGTTGTTTTATCTGCAAAATGGTTACCCATAAAGTTGAGAATTGCCCTGTCAGAAGGAAAACTCACAGTTCTGCTAGATATGTTGGAAGTGCTACTCCAGGATTATGTCCACCATTGACAGAATTTTCTGTGACACAGAATTAGATAGTTTCTTTCCCCTTTCTAGTTGTAGAGCTCTGCCCAGATGTGGTAGTGACCACACTCCTTTGCTCTGGGACTCTGGTCTTAACCAAACTCCAAAGAGCAATAGTTTTAAATTTGAAAAGTGGTGGTTGCTTAGAGAAGATTTTACTGAGCTAGTCAGGAAAATTTGGAATGAGCCTACTGGGAGTAGCTGCCCCCTAGAAAATTGGCAGATCAAAATCAGGAGATTTAGAAGAACTACCAAAGCGTGGAACTCCAATGAGGAAGCTAATCTTAGAAGATACAAAAGGCTTCTCCTCCTTGAGTTTGATTCTCTAGATATTAAGTCAGAAACCACTGGCCTCTCTGAGGCTGAGACTAATAGATTAAACTTTGTCCATGGAGAGCTCAAGAAAATTTGGCTTCAAGAAGATTAAAGCCAAACAAAGGTCTAGAGATAGGAACATTAAGGAGGGTGATAGAAATACTGCTTACTTCCATGCAGTAGCTAACCAGAGGAGGAGGAAAACCCTCGTTCACTCCCTTGATGGCCCTAATGGCCCTATTACTGAGGTAGATGAGATGCTAAAAGTGACTAGTGACTTCTGCAAAGACCTGTTTAAGAAAGAAAACCCTTCTGGGTTCTCTCTACAAAACAATTTTTTCTATGCTTCTGAAAAAGTCTCCTGCTGAAAATGAGCTGCTAGAAGCCCCTTTTTCAGAGAGAGAGGTGAAGGAAGCCATTTTAGCTCTTATCCTGATGGGGCTCCTGGTCCTGATGGGATTCCCTTCTTGTTTTACCAACATTTTTGGGACTTGGTGAAAAATGATCACTTAGATCTTTTCCAAGCCTTTCATAGAGGAGAGTTGGATCCAGCAACTTACTCATGGGGGGTATGTTGGGGTCAAGTTAAATAACTGTGAAAGTGATTTTTTCCTTGCTGGTAAAGGCCTTAGGAAAGGTGACCCCATCTTCCCGCTTTTGTTTAATTTAGTAGTGGACGTTCTTACTAAAATGCTAAGCAAAGCTGCTGATCATAGTCTAATTGCAAGGCTCTGTCCTGAGGTCTGCCCTGGTGGCATTATCTGCCTTCAATATGCAGATGATACCATCCTTTTCTTAGACAATGACTCCACACATGCTAGCAATCTGAAAACTATTCTAACCTGGTTTGAACAAGTCTCAGGCATGAGAATCAACTACTCTAAAAGTGAACTCATCCCTATCAACATGGATGGTCAGGAGTTAGCTGACTTCCTCTCTATTCTAGTCTGTAATAAAGGTAACTTCCCCATTAAGTACCTAGGTATCCCTCTCCACTATGATAAACTGAGGAGAGAGGATATCTAACCCTTCTGGATAAAATCATTAAAAGGATTGATGGGTGGAGGGGCAAATTTCTCTCTTACAGAGGTAGATTGATCCTCATACAAGCTTGTTTGGCTAGCATTCCAGTGTATCTCCTCTCCTTCTTCAAGTTCCCTAAATGGGCAGTGAACCTCATCAATTCTCAGATGTCTCATTGCTTGTGGAATGATTTTGAGGGAAATAGAAAGCTACACCTTGCTAATTGGGCCCTAGTCTCTATGAAAAAAGATTTTGGAGGCCTAGGCATACCTAACCTCCAAGAAATTAACATCTGTCTTCTGGGGGCTTGGATTAAAAGATTCTATGAGGAAGACCTGAAACCCTGGAAGCTTCTTATTGCCCATAAATACCTAGGACATACCTAATATTTTTGTCCCTTCCTCCAACCCTAAGACCTCTAGATTCTGAAAAGGATTAAAATCTATTATGCATGCTGTGAAATTTGGCTACAGATGGAACATAGGGGATGGGAGCAGAACCAGGTTCTGGGAAGATACTTGGTTTGGCACATCCCCCCTAGCAGTCCAATTTTGGCCTATTTACTCTGTCCGCAATGAGCTTAATAAAAGTGTCAATGAAGTTTGGAACGGTCAATGCCTAAAACTCTCTTTTAGAAGGAACTTTAGTGATAGTCTCATGGAACAATGGTTCCAATTGGAGGAAATTGCCAAAAGCATTACCTTTACTGCCGAGCCGGATGCCCTGATTTGGCAGCTGGACAATAAGGGGAAGTATTCCTCAGGCTCCCTCTATCATGTTATCAACTTTAGAGGGGTTCAACCCGTGTTTATCCCTGCTGTATGGAAATTGAGAGTTCCCCCTAAAATTCATGTATTTCTCTGGCTTCTCTCCAAAAATAAATTGATGACTAGGGATAACCTTAGGAAGAGACACATCATCAAACCCCTTGATTGTGTTTACTGCTTAGAACAAGAGTCTTGTTCTCACCTATTTTTTGAATGTATAGTTGCTAAACATCTCTAGGCCCACATTGAGGAATATTTCTCTAGTCAGATTGGCTCATCCTTCGAATCTGTCGCCAGATTCTGGTTTGCTACCAAAAAGTGCTCAGTTTTAAACACTCTTAGCTGAGCTGTCCTTTGGTGCCTCTGGAAATATAGAAATTCTATGATTTTTAGTAACACCTCCTAGATTTCCATTCCGCGGGTCTTGAGGTTGATCAGGAACATGGTGAGGAACTGGGCGATTCTCTCCTCCGGATCGGACAAGGACAAGTTGACAAGCTTCGTGGAAACCCTAACGAGATCCCTCTAGAAACCGTTGGCGATCAATTGTGGCGGAACAAGGCTCGACCTGCTCTGGGGCAGGACCCGTGGGCTCGTCTCAAGATCTCTGATGAAGATGATGGGCACCTGGCGCCGAAAAAGAGGGACATCCACCATGCTACGCCTTCCTGCCCGGTGTCTCTGCTTGCTTACTGGTCGCCGCAGGCTGACACGGCCCCTCGGCTGAAGACCATGAAGGCTTCGCTGGACCCTCCTTGTGTCATTTGAGTGCTCTATCCGCTCTGCCTTTGGCACCACTCGGGTGATTTGTGTTATTCAAAGAACTTGTTCATCCACCCCCCCTAGTTTGTAGCTTTTCTACCTTTGCTTTCGAACTGCTCTTTCAGCTGCTATATCAGAATATGTTGTGGTTTCATTCTCAGCAATGGAACCGGGGAGATGCTCCCTGTTTTTCTAAAAAAAAAATATTTTATATGTTATTATATATTATTTTTATTGTCATCATATATTTAACAGATACTTACATATGTAAGAAAACAATATCCCACATATTATTAACTTATAAAAATAATTTCTTAACAAATAAAATCGTGGATTGTTTTGGCACGAAAATCCTAGTGATTGTGTACAAAAGCTTGGTAAGATTTAAGGACGAATGTAATAATATCACTTATTATTTAAATATATTTATAACAAAATGCTCAGCCCCTTTTTATTTTTTGATAACATTGCTGGCCCAACCCAACATTATAATTAGAATCAGCCCAGCAAAATCGTGTATTTCGAGAAAGTGCAAATGGCCTGTAATTTTTTAGGAAATAAAATAAACGGGCCGCAAGGACGCTACATTATTTGTTCACCCAACCCAGCTAATGGCTGTAATTCAAAAAAAGATCAAATTGACTGTAAATTCTACCACGCAAAAAAAGACTGTAAATTCTGAAAAAATGGGTTGAATACGTGCCACATTTTTGGAGGTTGAAATGTGGGCCAATAGGTTGAAGCCAATGCAAGTCGTTGTCAATTTAGTCAACAAATGATTCTGACATGTTAGCCGTTGGATTTACATCCAATGACCAGCATCCATCTTCAATCTCTCGTCTTCTTTCTCCATCGCCGCTGGGACCACCTCCCGCCTCCTGCTGCTAGCAGCTCTGCTTAGCACGCTTCGCTATGAAGCGCTACTCCATCGTTGGCCAGGCCATCCCTCCACCCCTCCACACCTCCTGTTCTTCTCCACCGACTGTCGAACCACACCGCACTAGAACCAGTTAACCCTTGTACACCTCTCTGTCTGCGACTCCACTCCTGTGTCTTCCCATCTCTGGCTCGTTGCTGTTCGGGGCCTCGTCGTCGTCCACCACCTTGGATGCGCTCGGCGCGGCGTGGTCAACGTGGTCAACGAATGACACCATCGGAAGTAGACTGTGCGTGGAGAGGCTGACAGCTGGGTCCACGGCTGCACACAAGGAAATGCCTCCTTATTACACGCAAAATAATGATTCCTCCACCTGACATCTGGGACCCACCGGAAGGGCCTCTGTATTTCGCGAAATAAAGTGCCCCCCGCTAACATGTCGGACCCACCAGCTATCTTCGCACGCAAGGAAGTGCCTCCTTATTACGCACAAAAAATGAATATTCCCCCTGCCAGCTGGAACCCAGCATAGTGGGAGGCTGACTTGTGGGCCTACCAAGTTGACGGGGACGGAGGGCTTTTTGAACTTAGTCAATATGAACGATTCTAGCTCCTGTTACCGTACGATCTTCATCCAACGGCCGTAGTGCTTCTTCAACCTCTGGTCTTCTTGCTCCAGCCGCCCAAACCAGTGCTGGTCGTGTCGCGTGCTCCTGCCTCCCATGGTCGGCTGTGATGCCGCGGAGGCCTCACCGCCCCCTACTACTCCCAACGCTGGCTAGGCCATCCCTCTACTCACCCACACCCCCTGTTATTCTGCGGCGACAGCAGCCTCACACCGCAGCCGAACCAGTGAACCCTCATACTCCTCTTCGCGTGGGCATCCACTGCTGCGTCTTCCCCGGCTCCGAGCCGTCCCCTTCCTAGTCCTCGCCGTCGTCCACCGCCCTGGTGCTCTTGGCGCGCGTGGTCAACGTGGTCAACGATCGACTTCCATCGGAAGAGTTCTGTACATGGAGAGGCTGACAGCTGGGTCCACGGCAGCCGCAAGGAAGTGCCTCCTTATTACGCGGAAAATAATTATTCCTCCACCTGACAACGGGGACCCACCGGACGGGCCACCAGTATTTTGCGAAAAAAATTGTTTCCCCTGACTGCTAGGACCCACCAGACGGGCCACCATATTTCGCGAAAAAAACGTTCCCCCCGCTGTCAGCTCGGACCCACCGGAAGTGCCTCCTTATTATGCACAAAAAATGAATACTCCCCCGGCTAACTGGGACCCACCTTGCTGGGAGGCTGACTTGTGGGCCTACTAAGTTGACAGGGACGAAGGGCTTTGTCAACTTAGTCAATATGAATGATTCTAGCTCCAGTGACCGTACGATGTCCATCCAACGAACGTAGTGCTTCTTCAACCTCTGGTCTTCTTGCTCCAGCCGCCCAAAGCAGCGCCGGTCGTGCCGCATGCTCCAGCCACCCGTGGCCGGCTGTGCTATCGCAGAGGCCTCACCGCCCCCTACTATTCCCACCGCTGGCCAGGCCCTACGGCGACGGCAGCCTCACACCGCAGCCGAACCAATGAACCCTTGTAGTCCTCTCCGCGCGGGCTTCCACTGCCGCGTCGTCCCCTTCCTAGGCCTCGCCGTCGTCCACCGCGGTGGTGCTCTCCGTGCGGTGTGGTCAACGTGGTCAAGGAACGACTTCCATCGGAAGAGTACTGTATGTGGAGAGGCTGACAGCTGGGTCCACGGCCACAGCCCAGTTTTTTTGTGATTTGCCAAGTAAGTCGCTTTGTCAGGCCTGTTGGACTACAAATCTTTCAAGACGAGGAGAGCTTTCATTCAGCTGGCCAAGAAAATGGCCCATCAGTAATGAGAAATGGGTTGTACATTTTTAAAACACATCAAACCGGCAATTAGTTTCAAATATCTTTTTTTTCATTTCAAGATTTTAAATTACATTAATTTTTATGCATGGAGAATTTGTTGGATTTTATATTGATATACATTTATTTTTAAAATCAGTTTTAATGTGAGTCGAAATTTCGGGATTAAAAACAGTTCGGACCGCACCGAAATATGCAAAATTTCGTATAATTTTTTAACCGTTGCCACAATATGGGCTGTAATGCTAAGAAAAAGAATATGGGCTCCAAAAAAACCTTAAGAATTAGCAAATGGGTTGTAAATTATTAGAAATAATGGCAGATGGGTTGTATGCTGTTTTCCACAGATTTGAGGCTTTCCTAAAAAAAGGTTGACGCACAAGCACTGACTATTGGATGTCCATCCAACGGCCGTCGTGCTTCTTCAATCTCTGCTCTTCCTGCTCCAGCCGCTCAAACAAGCGCCGGCGGGACTGCCTGCTCCCTCCTCCTCGCGGCCGGCTATGCTACCACGCAGGCCTCACCGCCCGACCGTACTCCCATCGCTGGCCTAGCCATCCCTCTACTCACCCACACCTGATGTTATTCTCCGGCGACGGCAGACGAACCAATAAACCCTCGTACAGTCGTACTCCCCTCCGCGTGGGAAACAACTGCCGAGTCTTCCCTGCCTCCGTGTCGTCCCCTTCCTAGGCCTCGCCGTCGTCCACCGCCCTGGTGCTCTCGGCGCGGCGTGGTCAACGTGGTCAAGGAACGACTTCCATCGGACGTGGACTGTACGTGGAGAGGCTGACAGCTGGGTCGACGGCCGCAGCAAGGAAGTGCCTCCTTATTACGCGGAAAGTAATGATTCCTCCACCTGACAGCTGGGACCCACCGGACAGGCCACTGTATTTCGCGAAAAAAACGTTTCCCCCTGACTGCTGGGACCCACCAGCTACATCTTCGCACGCAAGGAAGTGCGTCCGGGCAAAAAAAAACGATTCGCCCCCTGACTGCTGGGACCCACTAGCTACATCTTCGCAGGCAAGGAAGTGCCTGACAGTCGGGACCCACCTGGTCGAAGCGTACGTAGCGTTGTCATTCTGGTCGCGAACGTGTACGTACATACTGGTCGATGTAGAGGCGCGCACGTGTCGTCGTAGAGGCGTGCACGTAGCATTTACACGTACGTACAGCGGCCAGGGTGCAAGAAAGAAAATACGGCCACGTATGTGTACATACGGGCGGGGTCTCGAACGCCCACTCGCGCATACGTATGGCCAGGGCTCGTGTACATGGCTGGGTCGGAACGGAGAAACGGCGTCGTCGTCGTGTTCATGCGAAGCAACGGAATGCGTCGTGTTCATGGGAAGGCAACGGAATGCGTCGTGTGTTGGAAATATGCCCTAGAGGCAATAATAAATTAGTTATTATTATATTATATTTCATTGTTCATGATAATCGTTTATTATCCATGCTAGAATTGTATTGATAGGAAACTCAGATACATGTGTGGATACGTAGACAACACCATGTCCCTAGTAAGCCTCTAGTTGACTAGCTCGTTGATCAATAGATGGTTACGGTTTCCTGACCATGGACATTGGATGTCGTTGATAACGGGATCACATCATTAGGAGAATGATGTGATGGACAAGACCCAATCCTAAGCCTAGCACAAGATCGTGTAGTTCGTATGCTAAAGCTTTTCTAATGTCAAGTATCATTTCCTTAGACCATGAGATTGTGCAACTCCCGGACACCGTAGGAGTGCTTTGGGTGTGCCAAACGTCACAACGTAACTGGGTGGCTATAAAGGTACACTACAGGTATCTCCGAAAGTGTCTGTTGGGTTGGCACGAATCGAGACTGGGATTTGTCACTTCGTGTAAACGAAGAGGTATCTCTGGGCCCACTCGGTAGGACATCATCATAATGTGCACAATGTGACCAAGGAGTTGATCACGGGATGATGTGTTACGGAACGAGTAAAGAGACTTGCCGGTGATGAGATAGAACAAGGTATCGGGATACCGACGATCGAATCTCGGGCAAGTACAATACCGCTGGACAAAGGGAATTGAATACGGGATTGATTGAATCCTCGACATCGCGGTTCATCCGATGAGATAATTGTGGAACATGTGGGAGCCAACATGGGTATCCAGATCCCGCTGTTGGTTATTGGCCGGAGAGTTGTCTCGGTCATGTCTGCATGGTTCCCGAACCCGTAGGGTCTACACACTTAAGGTTCAATGACATGGTTATTAGGAAGACTTGTATGTGATTACCGAATGTTGTTCGGAGTCTCGGATGAGATCCCGGACGTCACGAGGACTTCCGGAATGGTCCGAAGGTAAAGATTTATATATGGAAAGTTGTTGTTCGGGTTCCGGGAAAAGTTCGGTTTTTTCCGGTATTGTACCGGGAAGCTTCCGGAAGGTTCCGGAGGATTCCGGAGGGGTCCGGAAGTCCGGAAAATGTTCCACCACGTCCAATACAGCAGCATGGGCTGTAGGGGGGCGCCCTAACCTTAATGGGCCAAGGGCACCAGCCCCCCCAAGGCCCATGCGCATGGGAGAGGGGAAACCCTAAGGGGGACGGCCTCCACTTGACTTGGTAGGCACTCCTCCCCCCCTTGGCCGCCGCCCCCAACCCTAGATGGGATCTAGGGGGGCCGGCCCCCTCTCTCCCCACCTATAAATAGTGGAGGGGTGGGAGGGCGGCCACACCCTTGAGCCTGGTGCAGCCCCTCCCCTCCAATACCTCTCCTCCTCCGCGTGAGCTTGGCGAAGCCCTGCCGGAGAACTGCCACTCCATCACCACCACGCCGTCGTGCTGCTGTTGGACTCTCTTCCTCAACCTCTCCCTCCTCCTTGCTGGATCAAGGCGTGGGAGACGTCTCCGTTCCGTACGTGTGTTGAACGCGGAGGTGTCGTCCGTTCGGCGCTAGGATCATAGGTGATTTGGATCACGACGAGTACGACTCCATCAACCCCGTTCACTTGAACGCTTCCGCTTAGCGATCTACAAGGGTATGTAGATGCACTCTCCTTCCCCTCGTTTCTAGATTACTCCATAGATTGATCTTGGTGATGCGTAGAAAATTTTAAATTTCTGCTACGATCCCCAACAGTGGCATCATGAGCTAGGTCTATGCGTAGTTTTTATGCACGAGTAGAACACAAAGCAGTTGTGGGCGTCGATATTGTCAATTTACTTGCCGTTACTAGTCTTATCTTGATTCGGCGGCATCGTGGGATGAAGCGGCCCGGACCGACCTTACACGTACGCTTACGTGAGACTGGTTCCACTGACTGACATGCACTAGTTCCATAAGGTGGCTAGCGGGTGTCTGTCTCTCCCACTTTAGTCGGATCGGATTCGATGAAAAGGGTCCTTATGAAGGGTAAATAGAAATTGGCATATCACGTTGTGGTTTTGGCGTAGGTAAGAAGCGTTCTTGCTATAAACCTATTGCAGCCACGTAAAAACTTGCAACAACAATTAGAGGACGTATAAACTTGTTTTTGCAGCATATGCCTTCTGATGTGATATGGCCAAAAGGATGTGATGAATGATATATGTGATGTATGAGATTGATCATGTTCTTGTAATAGGAATCACGACTTGCATGTCGATGAGTATGACAACCGGCAGGAGCCATAGGAGTTGTCTTAATTTATTTATGACCTGCGTGTCAACTTAAATATCATGTAATTAATTTACTTTATTGCTAAAGCGTTAGCCATAGTAGTAGAAGTAATAGATGACGAGAAAACTTCAAGAAGACACGATGATGGAGATCATGGTGTCATGCCGGTGACAACGATGATCATGGAGCCCCGAAGATGGAGATCAAAAGGAGCAAAATGATATTGGCCATATCATGTCACTATTTGATTGCATGTGATGTTTATCATGTTTTACATCTTATTTGCTTAGAACGACGGTAGCTTAAATAAGATGATCCCTCACTAAAATTTCAAGAAAAGTGTTCCCCCTAACTGTGCACCGTTGCGAAGGTTCGTTGTTTCGAAGCACCACGTGATGATCGGGTGTGATAGATTCTAATGTTCGAATACAACGGGTGTTGACGAGCCTAGCATGTACAGACATGGCCTCGGGACACATGCGAAACACTTAGGTTGACTTGACGAGCCTAGCATGTACAGACATGGCCTCGGAACACGGAAGACCGAAAGGTCGAACATGAGTCGTATAGAAGATACGATCAACATGAGATGTTCACTGTTGATGACTAGTCCGTCTCACGTGATGATCGGACGCGGCCTAGTCGATTCGGATCATGTTTCACTTAGATGACTAGAGGGATGTCTATCTAAGTGGGAGTTCATTAAATAATTTGATTAGATGAACTCAATTATCATGAACATAGTCTAAATTGTCTTTGCAAATATGTTGTAGGTAAATAGCTCACGTTGTAGCTCCCGGTTTCAATACGTTCCTAGAGAAAGACCAAGTTGAAAGATATTGTAAGCAATGATGCAGACTAGCTCCGTAGTCCGAGGAGTGTCCTCACTGCTACACAGAAGGCTTACGTGTTTGATGCACCGCTCGATGTGCAAACCCCTACAATGTCGTCTGTGGATGTTGTAAACACCTGACAGACACATCCTGATGACTACTTGATAGTTTAGTGCACCATACTTTACGGCTTAGAATCGGGATTCCAATGACGTTTTGAACACCATAGAACATATGAGATGTTCCAAGAGCTGAAATTGGAATTTCAGGCTCATGCCCGTGTTGAGAGGTGTGAGACCTCTGACAAGTTCTTTTGCCAACAAGATGGAGGAGAATAGCTCAGCTATTGAGCATGTGCTCAGAATGTCTGGGTGCTACAATCACTTAAAGCAGTGGGAGTTAAACTTCCAGATAAGATAGTGATTGATAGAGTTCTCTAGCCACTATCACTAAGCTACTAGATCTTCGTGATGAACTATGACATGCAAGGGATGGAGTTGATCCCGGAGCTGTTCGCGGTGCTTAAGACCGCAAAAGGTAGAAATCAAGAAGAAGCATCAAGTGTTGATGGTTTAACAAGACCACTGGTTTCAAGAAGGGCAAGGGCTACAAGGGAAACTTCATGGATGGCAAACCAGTTGCCGCTCCAGTGAAGGAACCCAAGGTTGAACCCAAACCCGAGACTAAGTGCTTCTATTGTAAGGGGAACGGTCACTGGTAGCGGAATTACCCCAAATGCATGGTAGATAAGAAGGCTGGCAACTTCAAAGTATATACGTGTTATTAATGTGTACCTCACTAGTACTCCTGGTAGCACCTGGGTATTGGATACCGGTTCAGTTACTATTATTGGTGACTTGAAGCAAAAGCTACGGACTAAACGGAGACTAGCTAAGGGAGAGGTGACGATGTGTGTTGGAAGTGTTTCCAAAGTTGATGAGATCACCATCGCATGCTCCATCTGCCTTCGGGATTAGTATTGAACCTGGATAAATGTTATCAGGTGTCTACGTTGAGCATGAATATGATTAGATCATGTTCATTGCAATACAGTTATTCATTTAAGTTAGAGAATAATGGTTATTCTGTTTACATGAATAATACCTTTCATGGTCATGCACCCTATGTGAATGGTTCATTGAATCTCGGTCGTACACATGTTCACTCCAAAAGATGTAGAGTTAATAATGATAGTACCACTTTGTTGTGGCACTGCCGCTTAGGTCATATTGGCGTAAGATGCATGAAGAAACTCCATATCGATGGATGTTTGGAGTCACTTGATTTTGAATCGCTTGACACATGCGAGCCATGCCTCATGGGCAGGATGACTAAGACCCCGTTTTCAGGTACAATGAAACGGGTAAGTGACTTGCTGGAAATCATACATGCAGATGCGTGTGATCCAATGAGAATTGAAGCGTGCGGTGGATATCGCTATTTTCTCATCTTCACTGACGATTTGAGTAGATATAGGTATATTTACTTAATGAAGCACAAGTCTGAAACGTTTGAAAAGTTCAAGCGATTTCAGAGTAAAGTTAAGAATCATCATAACAAGAAGGTCAAATTCCTATGATCTGATCAATGAGAATTTCTGAGTTATGAGTTTGGCAAACACTTAAGACATTGTGGGATTGTTTCACAGTTGAAGCCACCTGGAACACCACAGGGTAATGGTGTGTCCGGACGTCATAATCGAACCTTATGAAATATGGTGCGATCTATGATGTCTCTTACCGATCTACCGCTATTATTTTGAGGTTATGCATTAGAGACAGCTGCATTCACTTTAGATAGGACACCATATAAGTCTGTTGAGACGACGTCGTATGAACATTGGTTTGGCAAGAAACCAAAGTTGTCGTTTCTTAATGTTTGGGGCTGCGATGCTTAAGGCTTCAGCCGGAGAAGCTCGAACCCAAAGCGGACAAACACATCTTCATAGGATACCCAAAGGTGACAGGTGGGTATACCTTCTATCTCAGATCCGAGGGCAAATTGTTTATCGCTAAGAACGGGTCCTTCCTCGAGGAGTTTCTCTTGAAAGAATTGAGTGGGAGGAAGATAGAACTTGATGAGGTTGTCGAACCTTTACTTCAACCAGAGAGTGATGCAACACAAAAAGATGTTTTCTGTGGCGCCTACATCTGTTGAAGAGGAAGTTAATGATAGTGATCATGAAGCTTCGGATCAAGTTGCTATCGAACATCGTAGGTCGACAAGGATATGTACTACTCCTGAGTGGTACGGTAATCCTGTCTTAGATATCATGTTTTTAGACAACAATGAACCTACGAGCTATGGAGAAGCAATGGTGGGCCCGTATTCTGACAAATGGTTAGAAGCCATGAAATCCGAGACAGGATCCATGTATCAGAACAAAGTATGGACTTTGGTGGACTTGCCCGATGATCGCAAGCCATTGAGATAAATGGATCTTTAAGAAGAAGACGGGCGTGGGCGGTAATGTTACCGTCTATGAAGCTCGACTTGTGGGAAAGAGTCTTTTCACAAGTTCAAGGAGTTGACTACGATGAGAATTTCTCACCCGTAGTGATGCTTAAGTCCGTCGGAATCATGTTAGCATTAGCTCTATTTTTCGATTATGAAATCTGACAGATGGATGCCAAAACAAGTTCTCTTACCAGTTTTCGTAAGAAAAGTTGTATGTGATACAATAAAAGGTTTTGTCGATCCTAAGGATGCTAAAAAGGTATGCTGGCTCCAGCAATCCTTCTATGGACTAGAGCAAGCGTCTCGAAGTCGGAATATATGCTTTGATGGAGTGATCAAAGCTTTTAGGTTTATACAATGTTTGCTAGAAACTTGTATTTACAAGAAAGTGAGTGGGAGCACTACAACATTTCTGATAAGTATATGTGGATGACATATTGTTGATCCGAAATAATGTAGAATTTCTGGAAAGCACAAACGGTTGTTTGAAGAGTGTTTTTCAAAGGAAGACCTGGATAAAGCTGCTTACATACTGGGCATCAAGATCTATAGAGATAGATCAAAACGCCTGATGATACTTTCAAAGAACGCACACCTTGACATGTTTTTGAAGGAGTTCAAAATAGATCAGTCAAAGAAGGGGTTCTTGCCTGAGTTGTAAGGTGTGAAGTTGAGTAAGACTCAAAGATTGACCATGGCAGAAGAAATAGGAAGGACGGAGGTCGTCCCCTACGCTTTTGTCATAGGCTCTATACGGTGTGCCATGCTGAGTACCGCACCAGATGTGTGCCTTACCACATGTCTGGCAAGAGGGTACAAAGGTGATCTAGGAGTAGATCACCAGATAGCGGTCAAAATTATCCTTAGAGGAATAAGGAAATGTTTCTCGGTTATGGAGGTGATAAAGAGTTCGACATAAAGAGTTACGTCGATGCAAGCTTAACACCTATTCGGATAGCTCTGAGTAGAGATACCGGATACATATAATGGAGCAATAATTTGGAATAGCTCCAAGTGGAACGTGGTAGCAGCATCTACGATATAAAGTTTTGTGAAATACATAGGGATCTGAATATGGCAGACCCGTTGACTACAACCTCTCTCACAAGCATAACATGATCAAACCCAGAACTCATTGAGTGTTAATCACATAGTGATGTGAACTAGATTATTGAGTCTAGTAAACTCTTTGGATGTTGGTCACATGGCGATGTGACATGTGAGTATTAATCACATGGCGATGTGAACTAGATTATTGACTCTAGTGCAAGTGGGAGACTGTTGGAAATATGCCCTAGAGGCAATAATAAATTAGTTATTATTATATTATATTTCATTGTTCATGATAATCTTTTATTATCCATTCTAGAATTGTATTGATAGGAAACTCAGATACATGTGTGGATACATAGACAACACCATGTCCCTAGTAAGCCTCTAGTTGACTAGCTCGTTGATCAATAGATGGTTACGGTTTCCTGACCATGGACATTGGATGTCGTTGATAACGGGATCACATCATTAGGAGAATGATGTGATGGACAAGACCCAATCCTAAGCCTAGCACAAGATCGTGTAGTTCGTATGCTAAAGATTTTCTAATGTCAAGTATCATTTCCTTAGACCATGAGATTGTGCAACTCCCGGACATCGTAGGAGTGCTTTCGGTGTGCCAAACGTCACAACGTAACTGGGTGGCTATAAAGGTACACTACAGGTATCTCCGAAAGTGTCTGTTGGGTTGGCACGAATCGAGACTGGGATTTGTCACTCCGTGTAAACGGAGAGGTATCTCTAGGCCCACTCGGTAGGACATCATCATAATGTGCACAATGTGACCAAGGAGTTGATCACGGGATGATGTGTTACGGAACGAGTAAAGAGACTTGCCGGTAACGAGATTGAACAAGGTATCGGGATACCGACGATCGAATCTCGGGCAAGTACAATACCGCTGGACAAAGGGAATTGAATACGGGATTGATTGAATCCTCGACATCGTGGTTCATCCGATGAGATCATCGTGGAACATGTGGGAGCCAACATGGGTATCCAGATCCCGCTGTTGGTTATTGGCCGGAGAGTTGTCTCGGTCATGTCTGCATGGTTCCCGAACCCGTAGGGTCTACACACTTAAGGTTCGATGACGCTAGGGTTATTAGGAAGACTTGTATGTGATTACCAGATGTTGTTCGGAGTCTCGGATGAGATCCCGGACATCACGAGGAGTTCCGGAATGGTCCGGAGGTAAAGATTTATATATGGAAAGTTGTTGTTCGGGTTCCGGGAAAAGTTCGGTTTTTTCCGGTATTGTACCGGGAAGCTTCCGGAAGGTTCCGGAGGATTCCGGAGGGGTCCGGAAGTCCGGAAAATGTTCCACCACGTCCAATACAGCAGCATGGGATGTAGGGAGCGCCCTAACCTTAATGGGCCAAGGGCACCAGCCCCCCCAAGGCCCATGCGCATGGGAGAGGGGAAACCCTAAGCGGGAGGGCCTCCACTTGACTTGGGAGGCACTCCTCCCCCCGTTGGCCGCCGCCCCCAACCCTAGATGGGATCTAGGGGGGGCGGCCCCCTCTCTCCCCACCTATAAATAGTGGAGGGGTGGGAGGGCGGCCACACCCTTGAGGCTGGCACAGCCCCTCCCCTCCAATACCTCTCCTCCTCCGCGTGAGCTTGGCGAAGCCCTGCCGGAGAATTGCCACTCCATCACCACCACGCCGTCGTGCTGCTGTTGGACTCTCTTCCTCAACCTCTCCCTCCTCCTTGCTGGATCAAGGCGTGGGAGACGTCTCCATTCCGTACGTGTGTCGAATGCGGAGGTGCCGTCCGTTCGGCGCTAGTATCATCGGTGATTTGGATCATGACGAGTACGACTCCATCAACCCCGTTCACTTGAACGCTTCTGCTTAGCGATCTACAAGGGTATGTAGATGCACTCGCCTTCCCCTTGTTGCTAGATTACTCCATAGATTGATCTTGGTGATGCATAGAAAATTTTAAATTTCTGCTACGATCCCCAACATCATGTTCATGGGAAGGCAACGGAATGCGTCGTGTTCATCGGGAGGGCTTGGACGGAACATGCGATGGAAACGAGGCCTGGCGTACCACAGAACGGAGGAAACGGCCTTGTGTTCGACCGGCCACGTTCGAAACGGGATCCTGTTCATCGGGAGGGTTCTGGCGTACCGCAAAACGGAGGAAACGGACCTCCTACGGTCGAAACGGGGGACCTCCTACGGTCGAAACGGGGGTCCTGTTGATCGGGAGGGGTGTGGCGTACCACAAAACGGAGGAAACGGACTTGTGTTGGAGTGCTACGGTCGAAACGGGGGTCCTGTTCAACGGGAGGGGTGTGGCGTACCGCAAAACGAGACTCCACG
>NC_057806.1:499681152-499681498 GCF_018294505.1 Triticum aestivum | reverse complement strand
AAACATAAATGAAAACCGATCGGGTGTCTGAAGCGACTCTTCGAAAGCTGAATAAATAAATATAAGGAAATGATGCCACAGTCGGGCGTCTTAGCGACACCACATAAAGGGCTTTAAAAGAAATGCCACAGTCGGACGTCTAAGCGACATCACAGAAAGGGCTTTAAAAGAAATGCCACAGTCGGACGTCTAAGCGACATCACAGAAAGGGCTTTAAAAGAAATGCCACAGTCGGACGTCTGAGCGACATCACAGAAAAGGCTTTTATCGAAAGTAAAATATAACAGTGCCACAGTCGGACGTCTAAGCGACTTCACAGAAAGGGCTTTTATCGAAAGTAAAATAT
>NC_057806.1:499628830-499681117 GCF_018294505.1 Triticum aestivum | reverse complement strand
AAAGAAATGCCACACTCGGACGTCTGAGCGACATCACAGAAAGGGCTTTAAAAGAAATGCCACAGTCGGACGTCTGAGCGACATCACAGAAAGGGCTTTTATTAAAAGTAAAATATGACAATGCCACAGTCGGACGTCTGAGCGACATCGCAGAAAGGGCTTTTATTCACAAGTAAATAATACTCATAATCAACATTCAATTCATGAAAATAAACAGGTTAGTCCATCCACAGGAATAATCATTTAACCGGAATTAGCACTCATACGATTCACCAGAGTCTCTGTCATCAAAACTGGCACTTGTCAGGATA
This sequence comes from Triticum aestivum, assembly GCF_018294505.1. Lineage (NCBI taxonomy): Eukaryota > Viridiplantae > Streptophyta > Magnoliopsida > Poales > Poaceae > Triticum > Triticum aestivum. Next base: position 499,680,806 of record NC_057806.1, on the reverse strand, counting down.
AGATGATACTGAACTTGGACATAGAATAGATGATTCAAGGAAATATATGACTCTGTAGAGTTTGTACAAAAATTTCCCATAGCCAACGGATTTCCATAGTCATGAAGGACTAGTTCCGTTTACGGTATTTCGGAAGAAACACAGCTAACCAGTACACACCCATCCTACCTCTCGATGCTAGGAATCACCCTAGACATCGTCCAAGAAAAACTTTTGAGACGGGGAGATCACAATCTCGAATAGCATGGGATCAAATTTATATACGCGCGCTCTAAGGGGTGCCCCCCTCTCGGTCCCAACCGGAAACACCCATGCCCCCTGACCGGATGACTGGCTTTAATCCAGGGCCATGGAACCATCATCCCGGCCTCTCCTTTTGGTGTGTACCAGGAAAGCGGTTTGCAACTTACTAAGCCATATTCCTTGCGGAAAACATGTGGTAGTACAGGGAAGGAAATGGCAGGAACTGGACCGATAAGGTTTGACACTGCAGTCACATAGCCTGGCATAAGACTGGCATGCTACAACACTGCCATCTTACCCATCCTCATGCCAACACATGGCCATTCATATACACATCCATCCACTTATGGATCATCGAACTCACTTACCTCAACAATGCATGGAAATAACGTTCATCGGTATGCTCATCAACATGCCATGAGACTAACTAAATTCAAAACATGCCAAGACACTCATCATATCAAAAGTTCAAACATGCTTGCCTGGTTCGAAGTAGTCGGAGCCTAGCTCGGTGAAGTTTGCGGTTCCGTCACCTCCTTCGGTATCTACGGTATAAAGAAAATATATGTGCTATCGTAAATACCGTGAGGTGCGCAAAAAGTATTCCAAATTTTTTTCAAATAAATATGATAAAAAACTAGACAAAAATCTGAGGAGGACAGAAAAAGAATCAATCAAAAATACTATTCTGTTTAAAAGTTATAAAGGTTTTTGTCCAGGGACTCATCTGTAATGAAATAGAAAGTTTCCAGGGGCTAGCTCATAAAAACAGAAAACGTCCCGGTATTGAATACGCCAGCCCAGAGGGGAAAGCGTATTTTGCCCGAAGGCGCTTCCAGAAAACGATTCACTTAGAAATGACAGAGAGGCTGACGGTGGGTCCTGCCTGTCAGGTTTGAATATACAAACAGGGCGGCAGATTTCGCCGGTGCCCGAGAGCCGCAGTTGTCGCCGGCGGCGATCCACGGCGAGGCAGGGGGATCGTAGGGTACCTCCGTGATCAGGGCACCTTCCCGCGTCGGTTGGTGGTGGTGGTGGTCGCTGGCGAGTACCACGTCGACGGCGAGCTTTGCTCCGGCGAACGGTGGTTCGGGTGATCGAGGGACTCGTCGGAGAGAGCTGCAGAGATCAAATTGAGGAGGGGGTTAGGCTCCTGGTAGCTAGAGGGAGTAACTGACGGGGTTGGGGTGCCGGAGACGGCCACACCGGAGCGAATCGAGCTGGTGGCCGAGGCGGATCGGGGCAGCCGGAGTTGGGGGAGGAGACCTCCTCGAGGTCCTCCTAGTGGCCTGGCGGGGCTTTGGTGAGGTGTAGAGGTGGTGCGTGCTCGAGGGTGAGCTCGGGGTTCTTTATATAGGCTATCCGAGGCGGTGGCCGTGAACGGGGATCTCCGGTGAAGGTTACGGCGGCGCGTCGTTGAGGTCCACCGGTTCCATTTAGGTGCTAATCGGGCTGGGATTTGGTGCTTTGGGGCGAGTTCAACAGAATGGGGCTCCATGCTTGCCGGGCCACGGCGACGGTGCCATGGGCGTGTGCTGGCATGCATGAGGCCACGCGGAGAGCAGAGGGGCGTTGGGCGGCGCCGAACGGCGTTGAGCCGCCGTTCTGTTCCCTGTCGGCTGTAACGGGGTTTCGGCCGCTGCAAGACACGCCGGCGCGGGCGGCCAAGGGCGCCACCGACGCCGGGAAGACGCCAAGCGCGCGTGCGGGGGTGCTGGCCAGGGAGAAGGGGCCGCGCGCAACGCGCCAAGCGCACTGTGGACGGTGACCGATCACTGACAAAGAAACGACGCTGCGTCTCTGAATTTTCTGAATTTTTCTGAAAATGCAAAGGAACAGTGCAGCTCAGGTGTTCGACAGAATGTTTTTGGCCTCTGTGGATTTCTCCTTGAGCTGATTTTTGGTGGAGTGGCTACTCATTGCTCCAGTAGGCTGCCTGAATTTTGGTGGAATTTTTGGAAAAGTGTAGATATGAATTTCACCAAATTTGGCAAATCTGGTCCAAACTTGCAGGGACTGAATTTTGAAAAATTTGAAAAGAGGAGGAGTGGATCAAGATGGTTCTGGGTTGTGGATGCTAAGCACAATCCAGAGGAGTTGGTTTTAGGTCAAAACTCAAATGCAATAGGGTACTTGCTTTGAAAACCTCTCAGGCTCCAAATAATTTGCAGAAATGGTTTTGAGGGGAAAAATAATTAGAATGAAATCCAAAACTTGCTTGGATGAGTTGGGACAGAGAACTTAGGTTGATTACAAGGAGGAGGGGAGGTTTTGGAGGGGTTTTACCATATGGGCAAAATACAAAATCATGGGTGGTTTCCAAGGTATGAAAATCCCAAATTTTCATAGAGTTTCTTTTTAAAAGAAAGAGATTAAACTCCCAAAATAATTTGAGAGGCAACCAACAGAAGAAGTTCCAAAAGATCAAACACCGTAGTTTTGAAAAAATAAAATCCTTGCCAAAGAAAAGGAAGTTTTAAGAGGAAGGATTTTCTGGAAAAGAAATTTTAAATGCCCTCAAAAAAAATCAACAAAGTTTTTGATGAAAATCAATTAAAAATTTTGGGAGTGTCACAACACTTTTTGTATATATCAAAAAATATTTTTTCATACATGTTTAACATTTTCAAACATTATGTTAATATTTTTTAATACGTGATTGCCATTTTTTCTATACACATTTTTCAAACCCTTGATTAATTTTTTTTCAAACACAGGATTAACTCTTTTTTGAATGGATGGTCAACATTTTCCTATACATTTGAACTATTTTTAAATCTTGCTTAAAATTTTCCACATAAAAGATTAAGATTTTTTGACACACGGACATGAATTAATATACACATTTAACGTTTTACATATGCTTGATTAATATTTCTCGAATACTTGTTCGACATCTTTTCGAATGCTTGATTAACATATGTATATATGATCAAATTGTTTCGTCATTATTTAATAAGTGGTAAAAGAATTATATACACATTTAACATTTTTCAAATGCTTGATTAATATTTTTCAAATTGTTGATTAACATTTTGCAAATACTTTCTCTACATTTTTTGAAAATCCAGACTAACATTTTTATATAAATGATCAAATATTTTCATCATTTTTTAATAAATTGCCAACATTTTCTGTACGCTCCTTTAACATTTTTCAAATGCTTGATTAATATTTTTAAAATACTTGTACAACTTTTTTTCAAATACTGGATTAACATTTTTTTAAACAAGATCAAATATTTCCACACATTATTTTTTAAACTTTTCGTATATGTGATAATTGTTTTCAATATACACATTTAACTTTTTAAATATTTTTTGTATATTTTTTTAATAATAATTTAAACAAATACAAGTAAAAAAGTATAGCAGAAAATGTTTTACATTGTTTATTTAAGCATTTAACATTGTTTGAATGTTTCATTGTATAAACAAAAATAAAGTAAAAACAAACACAAAAACATAAAAAAAAGAGGTTGTGGCCGCTTGCGGGCCTGGACAGGGGCAATTTGCCCTCCGGTTCCGCCAGGGTTCCCTAGGTCTCGCTGAATGCCAGATATAGGGGTCCATGTTTGACGCACGTGTGCTCCAGGAGCTCCCAAGACGCAGCAGTGCTACAGAAAACACCTAAATCTTGACATTGCATCGGAAAGACAAGAAGTTGAATTAGCGATGTTATGCTAGAATTTGCAAAACCCTATTTAAATCATTATTGCCATGTTTTTTTCTCTGTGAAGAAGATCATTATGGAGTGAGGCGTGTTGGCTCCCAGGCTTATCTGCACCCGCGTTGAATAAAAACTTCAAAACAAATACTAGAATAATTCAAAAATTCCAATTTTTTTTGGCATGGTAGATAATTTGGTGCGTGATGTCCGCTACAAATTTTAAATTATTTGGACATCTGAGTAGCTCTCGGCAAAAAATACATATTTAGGGTCTGTGAAAAAGTGTATTGTTCATATACTGTTCTGACCCAATTTATCTTTTTTGCTGAGAGCTAGTCAGATGTCCAAATGCTCTGAAATTTGGAGCGAACATCACGCACCAAATTATCTACCTTGCATAATTTTTTTTGTTTTTCTTTGAATTTTCTATGAATTGTTTCTTGACCGCGTGCAGATGAGCCCGGACTCAGAATTGGATATTCGATCCTTATGACCTTATCCTCATGTAATAGTGATGTCTTTTTTTAAGAAAAAGTTTCGGTCTATTAATTATCGATCATGGCAGTACAATGAACAACATAAGTAATAAAAATGACATTCAGATCTGTATGCCACCTCACCAGGAATACAATCACTGAAATGAACCAAAGTAATGATCTCATTTACAAACTTAATTAAACAGGGTTTGTTCTATAGGCTCATACCGTTGCATCCTTTACCAATAAAGAGGCAACCACTTCAATCTGGTTGTTGCATTCTGACCTCTGGGTCAGAGCATGATTAAGGGCTAGGATTCCACCTAATGGGTGCCATCTGACGGCTGTAGTGGCTCACACTGGCACAGGGTGGCCTAGAGGTTATCATTTTTTTTGCGAAATGGCCTAGAGGTTGTCTGAAAGACTATAAAAATGTGTTGATCTCATTTTGTGCTAGCAAGCTAGGGAGATAGCCGATCGAGCGGGCGAGGGCGTGGGTGACCGGCCGTGCAGAAATCTGGCACAGTTAATTTTACGGATGTGATATTGGTGACAGTGTTTTCTCTATGAAGGGAGATGCCAAAAGTACTTACACTCTAAAATCGGCACTGAAGACTTATTGCAATGGTTCTGGCCAATGAATTAATCTGCGAAAATCATCAATTTTCTTTAGGAATCATTGTAATGATCAAGTCAAAGAAAGAGTCAAGAACATATTGGAGGTTTACGATGAATCTCTTCAGGCTACATATCTTGTTATACCTTCCTGGGTGGCCCAATCTCTAATGATTAAATTTAACTATCTCACTGGTAGGCTGTGGAGATGGTTAAATGGGTGGAATGACAGACCTTTATCACGCGCAGGTAAGGAGGTACTCCTGATATCTGTGGCACAAGCTATCCTAACTTATGTGATGAGCTGCTTTCAAATCCTAGCAACAGTCTGTGATAAATATGAGGAAACCAATCTGTAATTTTTGGTGGGGAATTGAAGATGGGAAGAGGAAACTCCATTGGAGATCTTGGAAATGCCGTTCCACTCCTAAATATTTGGGAGGGATGGGATTTAGGGACATGGTCCTGTTCAATCAGGCCATGTTGGCCAAACAATGTTGGCGCCTACTTATGGACACCCATTCCCTATGCTATAGAGTCATGAAAGGAAAATACTTCCCTGAAGGGGATTTTTTGAGCTCGGGTTCTCCAAGATCTACCCCATACACATGGTGAAGCATCTGCTTTGGCAAAAAACTTCTGAAAAGAAGTTTGATTTGGAGGGTGCGAGATGGCAAGCAAATATCCATGGCTAATGATAACTGGATCCCAAGAATACCTCCTGGAACAGTATCTACAAATATCCCAGTGCTAGATAATCAGAGTGTTCATACCCTCTTATGTTCAGGTGGAAGGTCTTGGGATGAGGAGGCTGTGAAGAAAATATTTTCACAAGATATTGCAGACATATATAGTACTCAAAATCCCTTTTAAGTTCAGAAGGATGTAGTGACTTTGTATCTTGGCCTTTTACCAAAAGCGGATACTATACTGTTAGGTCAGGCTACAACTTTGCAAGAACGCAATTGCTGTGGCAAGAGCGAAGTGCAAATGGAAAAGGTTCTACGTCAAACAGTGAAGCCGATGGAAAATTATGGGAGAAGCTTTGGAAGGTAAAATGACCGGACAAAATGAAAATCTTCGTATGGAGAATGGCACAAAATTGTCTACCTACCGATGACAATCTTCAAAAAAGATCAATAAAACAAGGTATGATTGCCTCGTATGCAATAGATTTGAGACAGTGGATCATTGTTTCTTCCACTGTCATTACACTAAAGAAATCTGGACTGAACTGAAGAAATATAATAATATTTCCTTAAAACTGAAGAATTTTTTTACATACTCGTCAATTGCTACTGGAATGGATTAATGAGGCTCCTGAGTTCCAATTTTTGGTGTTTCACGATTGCTCTTTGGCACATTTGGGAAAATAGAAATAACATTAGCAATGGGGAGAGTTTCATTCACCCACAACGTGTAGTTGGGAAGATTAATCCATATATTGATTTTGTTATCCTAAATAATTCCAGATCGACTCACCTTACTAGGTGTGAGGCCCAAGCATCAACCCCAAAGTGGTCGCCACCGCCGGAAGGGTCGGTTATGATCAATACAGATGCAACAATCTCTCAGACTCGTGTCGTATGGGTATCAGAGTTGTCATCCGTGACCATCCGGGAGTGGTACGGGCTGCTTGCAGATGCTATGTGGACCAGGTGGAAGACCCAGAACTTGCTGAAGCCATAGCGCGACATGCCTTATCCTTCACTGAAGAAGCTGGCTTCCAATCCATTATTATGGCATCTGATTGTGCTACTGTAGTCACTGAGGTGAAGAAGTTGACAACTGATAAATCTCAAATAGGTGCCATAATATATGACATCAAAAGTAGGGCTCTTAAGTTTAAATCTTGTATGTGGCAGCTCATGTTCTTGCTAGATCTGCAGAACATGACCCTGGGACCTACTGGTTTAATATTGTGCCTGATGTGATCAGGACCATCATTTGTTTTTTTGGAAATGGAGGTTTACCCCCAACCTCTGCATCATAACGTTGCATGCAGCCAGCTTATTAAAAGTTCGCAAACTACCACAAAGTCATAAAAGTATTACAACTCGCAAGCGGAGCAAGATGAAATGAAAAATAGAAAAGTACACACCGAGAATCACAACCGGTACGACAAGATATATGATATGACTCCTAGAGTCCTATCCTGCTATGCGACCGCCATCCGAACTGGTTGAATATAGCCCGTGCTACCATCTCTCACTGGGTGCACCCAGTAACCAAAGGCTCCCTGGAGTCCATAGGAGTGAGTAAGGACCACGTACGGATCCAAGCAGTAGCTCTAAAGATAACATGCAAGAAATTTAAATTGTATTGTCTGTTAAAAATAAAATCATTCCGAAAGTTCCATATAGCCCACAAAAACGCACATATTCCAATCCGAATACGAGCCGCAATAGTGTATTCAACCCCAGCTAACCATGTTCCGAACAACGAGTCAATGTCAACTGGAGGGTTAATGTTGAAGGCTATATGAATCGTTCTCCAAAGCAATTTGGCTAGTGGGCAGTCAATGAATAAATGTTGTATTGTTTCATCATGATCGCAAAAACAACAACGTGAACTACCTACCCAACGCCTCTTAATTAGGTTGTCCTTGGTGAGAATAACTTGCTTGTGGACAAACCACATAAAAAAATTGATTCGCAAGGGAACCTTAATCTTCTAGATATGCAACGTTCTTGAGATTGGACCAGAATTAATCAAATCCATATAAAACGACTTCACTATAAAATTCCCATTTTTAGCTAATGTCCATTGCGTCGAATCTGGCTGGTCGGAGAGTTGAACATCTATCAATCTCCGAACAAGGTGCATCCAGGCTGTCCATCGCTCCCCAACCAACGCCCGTCTAAACTGGATATTCAAAGGGATTGTTTGGAAAAATGTGCCTACGTAGTCCTACTTACGTTGCACAATGTTATACAGGGTTGGATATTGGATGGCTAAAGGCATCTCTCCCAACCACGTATCCTCCCAAAATCTTGTTGACATCCCATTGCCAACCAAGAATTTGACCCTACGAAAAAAATCCTTCGTCCTAAGCCCTTTCCAGAATGGCGAATCAGTTGGTCTCATGGTAACCTGAGCGAGTGTTTTCGATTGCAAATATTTATTTTGCAAAATCTGTGCCCACATGCCCTCCGGCTCTGCCTCTAACCTGTAGAGCCATTTACTCAAAAGACACTTATTCTTGATTTCTAAGTTTTCAATCCCCAGACCCCCCTGGTCTTTTGGGCGGCAAAGGATATCCCATCGCGCGAGTCGGTATTTCCTCTTGGCCTCATCTAACTGCCAGAAAAACCGAGATCTAAAGAAATCAAGTCGCTTTCGCACCCCTTTCGGAATTTTAAAGAACGATAATAGGAACATCATCATACTAGTCAATACCGAATTAATCAGCACTAACCAACCTCCATACGACATAAGCTTACCCTTCCAGCAGCTTAGCTTTTTCTCAATTCGATCTTCGATACATTTTCATTCTTTATTAGATAGCTTACGGTGATGAATAGGTATGCCCAGATAACTAAAAGGTAAAGAACCTAATTCACACCCGAACAATTGTTAGTAAGTATCCTGCTCGTCTTTGGCCATCCCAAAGCAGAACTGTCGGTGTCAAAACTGGCGGATCTCAGGTAGGGGGTCCCGAACTGTGTGTCTAGGCCGGATGGTAACAGGAAGCAAGGGACACGAAGTTTTACCCAGGTTCGGGCCCTCTTAATGGAGGTAAAACCCTACATCCTGCTTGATTAATGTTGATGATATGGGTAGTACAAGAGTAGATCTTGTTCGGGAACGTAGCAATAATTCAAAATTTTCCTACGTGTCACCAAGATCAATCTATGGAGTCATCTAGCAACGAGGGAGGAGTGGATCTACATACCCTTGTAGATCGCGCGCGGAAGCGTTCAAGAGAACGGGGTTGATGGAGTCGTACTCGTCGTGATCCAAATCACCGATGATCCTAGCGCCGAACGGATGGCACCTCCGCGTTCAACACACGTACGGAGCAGCGACGTCTCCTCCTTCTTGATCCAGCAAGGGGGAAGGAGAGGTTGATGGAGATCCAGCAGAACGACGGCGTGGTGGTGGAAGTAGCGGGATTCCAACAGGGCTTAGGTTTTGCTGCCCTCCCTTCCCCCACTATATATAGGGCCAAGGGAGAGGGGGGGGGGGCGCAGCCTTGGCCCTTCCTCCAAGGAAGGGTGCGGCCAAGGGAGGAGTCCCTCCTCCCTAAGGCACCTCGCAGGTGCCTTCCCCCTTTAGGACTCTCCCTTTCCCTCTTCTCTTGGCGCATGGGCCTCTTGGGGCTGGTGCCCTTGGCCCATATAGGCCAAGGCGCACCCCCTACAGCCCATGTGGCCCCCCGGGGCAGGTGGCCCCACCCGGTGGACCCCCGGGACCCTTCCGGTGGTCCCAGTACAATACCGGTGACCCCGAAACTTGTCCCGATGGCCGAAATAGCACTTCCTATATATAAATCTTTACCTCCGGACCATTCCGGAACTCCTCGTGACGTCCGGGATCTCATCCGGGACTCCGAACAACTTTTGGGTTACCGCATACTAATATCTCTATAACCCTAGCGTCACCGAACCTTAAGTGTGTAGACCCTACGGGTTCGGGAGACATGCAGACATGACCGAGATGACTCTCCGGTCAATAACCAACAGCGGGATCTGGATACCCATGTTGGCTCCCACATGTTCCACGATGATCTCATCGGATGAACCACTATGTCAAGGACTTAATCAATCCCGTATGCAATTCCCTTTGTCTATCGGTACGATACTTGCCCGAGATTCGATCGTCGGTATCCCGATACCTTGTTCAATCTCGTTACCGGCAAGTCTCTTTACTCGTTTCGTAACACATCATCCCGTGATCAACTCCTTGATCACATTGTGCACATTATGATGATGTCCTACCGAGTGGGCCTAGAGATACCTCTCCGTTTACACGGAGTGACAAATCCCAGTCTCGATTCGTGCCAACCCAACAGACACTTTCAGAGATACCTGTAGTGTACCTTTATAGCCACCCAGTTACGTTGTGACGTTTGGAACACCCAAAGCACTCCTACGGTATCCGGGAGTTGCACAATCTCATGGTCTAAGGAAATGATACTTGACATTAGAAAAGCTTTAGCATACGAACTACATGATCTTGTGCTAGGCTTAGGATTGGGTCTTGTCCATCACATCATTCTTCTAGTGATGTGATCCCGTTATCAATGACATCCAATGTCCATGGTCAGGAAACCGTAACCATCTATTGATCAACGAGCTAGTCAATTAGAGGCTTACTAGGGACATGGTGTTGTCTATGTATCCACACATGTATCTGAGTTTCCTATCAATACAATTCTAGCATGGATAATAAACGATTATCATGAACAAGGAAATATAATAATAACCAATTTATTATTGCCTCTAGGGCATATTTCCAACAGTCTCCCACTTGCACTAGAGTCAATAATCCAGTTCACATCGCTATGTGACTAACACTCAAGGTCACATCCCCATGTGACTAACACCCAAAGAGTCTACTAGAGTCAATAATATAGTTCACATTACCATGTGATTAACACTCGATGAGTTCTGGGTTTGATCATGTTATGCTTGTGAGAGATGTTATAGTCAACGGATCTGAACCTTTTAGATCTGTGTGTTCTTTATAAATCTCTATGTCATCTCCTAGATGCAGCTACCACGTTCTATTTGGAGCTATTCCAAACAACTGTTCTACTATACGAATCCAGTTTACTACTCAGAATAATCTGGATTAGTGTCAAAGTTTGCATCGGCGTAACCCTTTACGACGAACTCTTTTACCACCTCCATAATCGAGAAAATTCCTTAGTCCACTAGTTACTAAGGATAACTTTGACCGCTGTCCTGTGATCCATTCTTGGATCACTCTTGTACCCCTTGACTGACTCATGGCAAGGCACACTTCAGGTGCGGTACACAGCATAGCATACTGTAGAGAGCCTATGATAAAAGCATAGGGGACGACCTTCGTCCTTCCTCTTTCTTCTGCCGTGGTCGAGCTTAACTTCATACCTTACAACTCAGGCAAGAACTCCTTCTTTGACTGATCCATCCTTATAGACCTTGATCATGTCAAGGTATGTGCTCATTTGAAAGTACCATTAAGAATTTTGATCTATCCTTATAGACCTTGATGCTCAATGTTCATGTAGCTTAATCCAGGCTTTCCATTGAAAAACACCTTTCAAATAACCCTATATGCTTTCCAGAAATTCTACGTCATTTTTGATCAACAATATGTCAACAACATATATTTATCAGAAATTCTATAGTGCTCCCACTCACTTCTTTGGAAATACAAGTTTCTCATAAACTTTGTATACACCCAAAATCTTTGATCATCTCATCAAAGCATACATTCCAACTCCGAGATGCTTACTCCAGTCCTTAGAAGGATTGCTGGAGCTTTGCATACTTATTAGCATCTTTCAGGATTCACAAAACCTTCCGGTTGTATCACATACAACCTTTCCTCAAGAAAATCGTTGAGAAAACAATGTTTTTGACATCCTATCTGCAAGATTTCATAAATAATGCAGTAATCGCTAATATAATTCCAACAGACTCATAGCATCGCTACGAGTGGGAAAGTCTCATCATAGTCAACTCCTTGAACTTGTTGGAAAAATCTTAATGACAAGTCAAGCTTTCTTAATGGTGATACTTACCATCATTGTCCGTCTTCGTTTTAAAATCCATATGTACCTAACAGCCTTACGACCATCAAGTAGTTCTCCCAAAGTCTACACTTTGTTTTCATATATGGATCCTCTCTCGGATTATATGGCCTCGAGCCATTTTGGAATCCAGGCCCACCATCGCTTCTCCATAGCTCGTAGGTTCATTGTTGTCTAGCAACATGACTTCCAAGACAGGATTACGTACCACTCAGAAGTAGTACGCATCCTTGTCATCCTACGAGGTTTGGTAGTGACTTGATCTGAAGTTTCATGATCACTATCATAAGCTTCCACTTCAATTGGTGTAGGTGCCACAGGAACAACTTCATGTGCCCTGCCACACACTAGTTGAAGAGACGGTTCAATAACCTCATCAAGTCTCCACCATCCTCCCACTCAATTCTTTCGAGAGAAATTTTTCCTCGAGAAAGGACCCGATTCTAGAAACAACCCCTTATTGCTTTCGAATCTGAGACAGGAGGTATACCCAACTGTTTTGGGTGTCCTATGAAGATGCATTTATACGCTTTGGGTTCGAGCTTATCAGCCTGAAACTTTTTCACATAAGCGTCGCAACCCCAAACTTCTAAGAAATGACAGCTTGGGTTTCTCTAAACCATAGTTCATACGGTGTCATCTCATCGGAATTACGTGGTGCCCTTTTAAAGTGAATGTGGTTGTCTTTAATGCCTAACCCATAAACTATCGTGGTAATTCGATAAGAGACATCATGGTATGCATCATATCCAATAGGGTGCAGTTATGATGTTCGGACACACCATCACACTATGGTGTTCCAGGCTGTATTAGTTGTGAAACAATTTCCACAATGTCTTAATTCTGTGCCAAACTCGTAATTCAGATATTCATCTCTATGATCATATCATAGATATTTTATCCTCTTGTCACGACGATCTTTTAACTTCACCCTGAAATTACTTGAACCTTTCAATAATTCAGACTCGTGATTCATCAAGTAAATATACTGAACATCTACTCAAATCATCTGTGAAGTAAGAACATAACGATATCCACTACATGCCTCAGCACTCATTGGATTGCACACATCAAAATGTATTACTTCCAACAAGTTGCTTTCTAGTTCTATTTTACTGAAAACGAGGCTTTCAGTCATCTTGCCCATGTGGTATGATTTGCATGTCTCAAGTGATTCAAAATCAAGTGAGTCCAAACGGTCCATTTGCATGGAGTTTCTTCATGCATATACACCAATAGACATGGTTCGCATGTCTCAAACCTTTAAAAACAAGTGAGCCCAAAGATCCATCAACATGGAGCTTCTTCATGCATTTTATACCGATATGACTTACGTGGCAGTGCCACAAGTAGGTGGTACTATCATTACTATCTTTTGGCATGAACATGTGTATCACTACGATCGAGATTCAACAAACCATTCATTTCAGGTGTAAGACTATTGAAGGTATTATTCAAATAAACAGAGTAACCATTATTCTCTTTAAATGAATAACACATTGCGATAGACATAATCCAATCATGTCTATGCTCAACGCAAACACCAATCTCGATGGTAGAGGGAGCGTGCGATGCTTGATCATATCAACATTGGAAACACTTCCAACACTTATCGTCAGCTCACCTTTAGCTAGTCTCCGTTTATTCCCTAGCCTTTTGATTCGAGTTACTAACACTTAGCAACCGAACCGGTATCTAATACCCTGGTGCTACTAGGAGTACTAGTAAAGTACACATCAACACAATGTATATCCAATATACTTCTATCGACCTTGCCAGCCTTCTTATCTACCAAGTATCTAGGGTAATTCTGCTCCAGTGGCTGTTCCCCTTATTACAGAAGCACTTAGTCTCGGGTTTGGGTTCAACCTTGGGTTTCTTCACTAGAGCAGCAGCTGATTTGCCGTTTCATGAAGCATCCCTTTTTGCCCTTTCCCTTCTTGAAACTAGTGGTTTCACCAACCATCAACAATTGATGCTCCTTCTTGATCTCTACTTTTGTGGTGTCAAACATCGCGAATATCTCAAGGATCATCATATATGTCCCTGATATATTATAGTTCATCACGAATCTCAAGCAGCTTGGTGGTAATGACATCGGAGAACCATCACTATTTCATCTGGAAGATCAACTCCCACTCGATTCAAGCGATTCTTGTACTCAGACAATCTGAGCACAAGTTCAACAATTGAGCTTTTCTCCGTTAGTTCGCAGGCTAAGAAAATCGTCGGAGGTCTTATACCTCTTGACATGGGCACGAGCCTGAAATCCCAATTTCAGCCCTCGAAACATCTCATATGTTTCGCGACGTTTCAAAACGTCTTCGGTGCCTCAACTCTAAGCCGTTTAACTGAACTATCACGTAGTTATCAAAATGTGTATGTCAGATGTTCGCAACATCCATAGACAACGTTCGAGGTTCAGCACACTGAGCGGTGCATTAAGGACATAAGCCTTCTATGAAGCAATGAGGACAAACCTCAGTTTACGGACCTAGTCCGCATAATTACTACTATCAACTTTCAACTAAATTTTCTCTAGGAACATATCTAAACAGTAGAACTGAAGCGCGAGCTACGACATAATTTGCAAAGACCTTTTGACTATGTTTAGGATAATTAAGTTCATCTTGTGAACTCCCACTCAGATAGACATCCCTCTAGTCATCTAAGTGATTACATGATCCAAGTCAACTAGGCCGTGTCCGATCATCACGTGAGACAGACTAGTCATCATCGGTGAACATCTTCATGTTGATCGTATCTACCATACGACTCATGCTCGACCTTTCGGTCTCTTGTGTTCCGAGGCCATGTCTGTACATGCTAGGCTCGTCAAGTCAACCTAAGTGTTTCGCGTGTGTTCCGAGGCCATGTCTGTACATGCTAGGCTCGTCAACACCCGTTGAATTGAACGTAAGAATCTATCACACCCGATCATCACGTGGTGCTTCGAAACAACGAACTGTCGCAACGGTGCATAGTTAGGGGGAACACTTTCTTGAAATTATTATGAGGGATCATCTTATTTACTACCGTCGTTCTAAGTAAACAAGATGCAAAAACATGATAAACATCACATGCAATCAAATAGTGACATGATATGGCCATCATCACTTTGCTCCTCTTGATCTCCATCTTCGGGGCTCCATGATTATCATCGTCACCGGCATGACACCATGATCTCCATCATCATGATCTCTATCATCGTGTCTTCATGAAGTTGTCTCGTCAACTATTACTTCTACTACTACAGCTAATGGTTAGCAATAAAGTAAAGTAATTACATGACGTTTATGTTGACACGCAGGTCATAAATAAATTAAGACAACTCCTATGGCTCCTGCTGGTTGTCATACTCATCGACATGCAAGTCGTGATTCCTATTACAAGAACATGATCATCTCATACATCACATATATCATTCATCACATCCTTTGGCCATATCACATCACATAGCATACCCTGCAAAAACAAGTTAGACGTCCTCTAATTGTTGTTTGCATGTTTTACGTGGCTGCTATGGGTTTCTAGCAAGAACGTTTCTTACCTACGCAAAGACCACAACGTGATATGCCAATTGCTATTTACCCTTCATAAGGACCCTTTTCATTGAATCCGATCCGACTAAAGTGGGAGAGACAGACACCCGCTAGCCACCTTATGCAACTAGTGCATGTCAGTCGGTGGAACAAGTCTCACGTAAGAGTACGTGTAAGGTCGGTCCGGGCCGCTTCATCCCACGATGCCGCCGAATCAAGATTGGAATAGTAACGGTAAGCATATTGAAAAAAATCAACGCCCACAACTACTTTGTGTTCTACTCGTGCATTGAAACTACGCATAGACCTAGCTCATGATGCCACTGTTGGGGAACGTAGCAATAATTCAAAATTTTCCTACGTGTCACCAAGATCAATCTATGGAGTCATCTAGCAACGAGGGAGGAGTGGATCTACATACCCTTGTAGATCGCGCGCGGAAGCGTTCAAGAGAACAGGGTTGATGGAGTCGTACTCGTCGTGATCCAAATCACCGATGATCCTAGTGCCGAACGGACGGCACCTCCGCGTTCAACACACGTACGGAGCAGCGACGTCTCCTCCTTCTTGATCCAGCAAGGGGGAAGGAGAGGTTGATGGAGATCCAGCAGCACGATGGCGTGGTGGTGGAAGTAGCGGGATTCCAACAGGGCTTCGCCAAGCGCTGCGGGAGGAGGGAGATGTGTCATGGGAGGGAGAGGGAGGCGCCAGGGCTTAGGTTTTTCTGCCCTCCCTTCCCCAACTATATATAGGTCCAAGGGAGAGGGGGGGGGCGCAGCCTTGGCCCTTCCTCCAAGGAAGGGTGCAGCCAAGGGAGGAGTCCCTCCTCCCCAAGGCACCTCGGAGGTGCCTTCCCCCTTTAGGACTCTTCCTTTCCCTCTTCTCTTGGCGCATGGGCCTCTTGGGGCTGGTGCCCTTGGCCCATATAGGCCAAGGCGCACCCCCTACAGCCCATGTGCCCCCCCGGGGCAGGTGGCCCCACCCGGTGGACACCCGGGACCCTTCCGGTGGTCCCGGTACAATACCGGTGACCCCGAAACTTGTCCCGATGGCCGAAATAGCACTTCCTATATATAAATCTTTACCTCCGGACCATTCCGGAACTCCTCGTGACGTCCGGGATCTCATCCGGGACTCCGAACAACTTTCGGGTTACCGCATACTAATATCTCTATAACCCTAGCGTCACCGAACCTTAAGTGTGTAGACCCTACAGGTTCGGGAGACCTGCAGACATGACCGAGATGACTATCCGGTCAATAACCAACAGCGGGATCTGGATACCCATGTTGGCTCCCACATGTTCCACGATGATCTCATCAGATGAACCACGATGTCAAGGACTTAATCAATCCCGTATGCAATTCCCTTTGTCTATCGGTACGATACTTGCCCGAGATTCGATCGTCGGTATCCCGAAACCTTGTTCAATCTCGTTACCGGCAAGTCTCTTTACTCGTTTCGTAACACATCATCCTGTGATCAACTGCTTGATCACATTGTGCACATTATGATGATGTCCTACCGAGTGGGCCCAGAGATACCTCTCCGTTTACACGGAGTGACAAATCCTAGTCTCGATTCGTGCCAACCCAACAGACTCTTTCGGAGATACCTGTAGTGTACCTTTATAGCCACCCAGTTACGTTGTGACATTTGGCACACCCAAAGCACTCCTACGGTATTCGGGAGTTGCACAATCTCATGGTCTAAGGAAATGATACTTGACATTAGAAAAGCTTTAGCATACGAACTACATGATCTTGTGCTAGTCTTAGGATTGGGTCTTGTCCATCACATCATTCTTCTAATGATGTGATCCCGTTATCAATGACATCCAATGTCCATGGTCAGGAAACCGTAACCATCTATTGATCAACGAGCTAGTCAACTAGAGGCTTACTAGGGACATGGGTTTGTCTATGTATCCACACATGTATCTGAGTTTCCTATCAATACAATTCTAGCATAGATAATAAACGATTATCATGAACAAGGAAATATAATAATAACCAATTTATTATTGCCTCTAGGGCATATTTCCAACAGATCTACCACGAGATCAGAGAGGCTAAACCCTAGAAGCTAGCCTATGGTATGATTGTTGTTATGGATGTTGTCCTATGGACTAAAACTCTCTGGTTTATATAGACACCGAAGAGGGTTAGGGTTACACAAAGTCGGTTACAATGGTAGGAGATCTACATATCCGTATCGCCAAGCTTGCCTTCCACGCCAAGGAAAGTCCCTTCCGAACACGGGACGAAGTCTTCAGTCTTGTATCTTCATAGTCCAGGAGTCTGGCTGAAGGTATAGTCCGGCCATCCGAACACCCCCTAATCCAGGACTCCCTCAGTAGCCCCTGAACCAGGCTTCAATGACAACGAGTCCGGCGGACAGATTGTCTTTGGCATTGCAAGGCGGGTTCCTCCTCCAAGTACTTCATAGAAGATTTTGAACACAAAGATAGTGTCCGGCTCTGCAAAATAAGTTTCCACATATTGCCATAGAGGGAATAATATTTACACAAATCTAATCTGCTGACCTATTCCGTAGTGTGACACACCACGGCCAAGCTTTTATCCGAATCGTTTTATTATCCCACCTCAGCGCGTCATGCAAGGAGGTTTCCTTGGCACGTCTTGTTAAAGCAGAGATCGTGTCCCCTTATTCCGAGATTCTCATCAATACGGGCGTGGGTAACCCAACCGCTTCTAGGACTCCTAGATTATAGGCAAGTCCAAATGGACACGGAGAGGACGCTTGATATTCACCCTCTTTATAAAGGGACAAGGCTTTTCTTTTTCCCTCCGGTGCTCAATCGAATCCTTCCCCCACCTCAAGCTCAAACGCCCAAAGTTCAGGTCAGGTGCTCCGAACCTTCAGTCATGTCCGGATCTAGCCTTCAAGGCCGATGGGTGGCTTCCTTCGTCACGGAAGAAGACATCAAAAAGTTGAGGGAGGCCAGATATCTGACCACCGAGATTTTGCATCGGCTGCCTCCCCGAGGGCAGGCCGTCCCCTCCCTCGAACCCAACGAGAGCGTCATGTTCGTCTCCCACTTCCTCCGAGGTCTAGGCCTTGCTCTGGATCCTTTCGTCAGGGGCTTGATGTTTTATTACGGCCTAGATTTCCATGATCTAGGTCCGGACTCCTTTCTTCATATCACAACATTTATTGTCGTGTGTGAGGCCTTCCTCCGGGTTACCCCTCACTTTGGCCTGTGGCTCAAGACCTTTGAAGTAAAGCCAAAGATGATCGAGGGGCAACATGCAGCGTGTGGAGGTGCCTCAATATGCAAGATGATGGGAGCTCCATGGCCCAAAGGTTCCATTCCAGAGGTGTCTGAATTGTGGCAACAGGAGTGGTTTTACATCACAGCTCCTAGAAGTGCCAAGTGGGCGGCCGCCCCTGTTTTCTGCTCGGGCCCTCCACCACAACTGATTTCATGGATCAGCAGAGGCCTGAGTTGGGGTCCAGCCAAGGACGTGCCTATACTGCAAAGCCGCATTCGAGATCTCTTCAATGGAGATTTTAGTTTGGTTGCGGTAATACAAGTTATGCTGGTTTGTCAAGTCCAGCCTTGCAAACGCCGGCCCCTTCGCTTGTGGGAGTTCAATCCCGAGGGACCGCGTGTCATTCAAAATTTCCTCGGCCTGACGCACGAGGAGATGTACAAGTCATTCTTCGGACCTTAGGTAGAGTGTCCGGAAATCTCCGAGGACGTGGGCCTGAGTAGTAACCGCGCCGCCGAACATGTAAGGAATCTTCGGGCCGAACATACTATCTCTCATTTGTTATGAAGTTATTTCTGAGAGTTCGCTTTTTGACCAGGACTGGCTAATAAAGGCGAAGTTGATTCGGTGTTCGGCCCCCCTCCCTGAGGGTTTGGAAAATCTGGTATTGGAAAAGATGCTCTAGATCGCACCTTGCCCGGAGCCTTCGAAGGAAGATACTGTGGCGGATAATACGGGCGGACGCGGACCCCCAACGCTGCCCATTCTAACCGAGGGAGCGAGCGTCTCCATGAAGGAAGACGACCGGAAGAGGAAAAGGACTGCGCCCAGGGATTCGGAAGCCGAAGCTTCCAAACGAGAGAAGAAGTCTCCCACAGAGGGTCCTACCTTGGGGGTGCTTTCGCCGCACAAAGTCCGCGGGGGGATCAATTCTCCCGGGAGTCGTAAGTGACCCGAAATACTTTAATAGTACAGATATGCCATCTTTTTCTTCGGAGAAAATAACCTCCACATATATCTTTGCAATTCGGGCCTTAGCCCCTCCCAAATGAGCTCGTCTTCGGGGGATCTTCTTCCAGAGATGATGGAGAGTGAAACGCCTCCTCCTGACTCCTCCGCTCCGGAAGCGGGCGACCCCGAAGTGTCGTCGCGGAGGGCCTCTCCGAGTCCGGTGAGGCCAGAAGATAATCCCATTGACCCCCGAAGCTCCCAGTGTCCGGCTCCCGAAGAGAGCAGACAAAAGAGTCCGGCACCGTCTGGTGTGCGATCGGATGTTCTGAGGGAGTTGGTGGGGTGAGCGGCCATCTCAGATGAACACCGTGTGCTGATGAATAGGGTGATGGAGAGAATCTCATCCACCGAAAGCGGATTGCATGAAGCTTTTATGAGTCTACTGACCGGTTTTGAGGTACGTAAAAGAATGTATAATAGTCCTGCACATGCTAGGTGTGCCCTGTGTAGATAGTAGCCCCTGAGACTCTGGTTTTCGTCGGAAACGACGACGAACAGAGGATCATATTCCCAGGTAATAACCATACTGCCTCTATGTGTAGGTGATGGAATCTCCGGTGGCTAGCCGGACTAGCGAGTTTGCCCATTTAAAACGGCAGTTGGATGAGGCAGACGCCGACATCGAGCTTGTTAACAAAAGGCTTGAAGAGGCACAGGGTAAGTGTCATTATCTGGTAAACGCCATATAGTAAGAGCAGCATGATGCCAGTATCTTTAATATGTTGTGACTGCAAATGGAGCTGCCATTGTTGAGGCCTTGTAGGGAGAACTTGCCCGAGCCAAGGAACAAGCGAGGTTTGATAATGCGGCTGCTTTGAAGGCGGCCGAAGAGTTGCAAGCCGAGAAGGCCGCGCATGGCGAGAGCCGAGATAACATGGCCAAGATGGCCGTAGAATTAAAAGCCGCCGCCGACCGTTGTCGGGTTCTTGAAAAGGAAAACCAAGCGAAGGCATCGGACCTTGAGAAGGCTGCTGCGACGACAAAAGACCTCCGCTCTGCTATGAGGGCAAAGAAGGAGGAGCTGCGGGAAGCCGGGGATATTGTAGCTGGGAAATCCTTTATGTTGCGGAGGAAGTTCTGGGATCCACGGTATGCCCCTCTGGATTGGCTGTGGAGTTCAGAAGATGTGTATATGGATTTGGCGGCGAGCGCTGCCGATGCGGCCAAGTACTACCAGGGTCAGACAGACCATGAAGTAGACCAGCTGTTTTGGAGACAATTCCATTCTCCAGAGCGTCCGCTTTCATTGACTGACCAATTAGCCGAATGGGCCGAAATGAATAGGTTGTCTGGACTCGCCATGAGGTCTGTTGTGGATCAGCTATGGCCGGAAAGGCCAAAACCGAACAGCTATTTCAGCTTGGTGCAGCAGTTCCTTGACATGGTGCCGTGCATTAATGCGATGAAGAGGTCAGCGTGCATCGAGGGCGCATGGATGGCCTTTGACCGTGTTAAAGCATACAGGGCGGAGATGGATGCTACCACTGTTGCAGCGCGGGATTCGGCCATAGGTCGAATGGCTGCTGAGCACTACTTTGAAGAAGTTCTTGAGGGTGCTCGTTTGATAGAGACCCAGTGCTCAAAAAGTATTATGTTTGAGTGATATGTAATCTCATTGTAAGCGAAATGCTTTTATAAATTTTTATAAGGCTATTTTTATACGTTTGCCTGAAAGTAATATGATGCCTCCTGGGCGGCCGTTTATGTATACATGTGTATAACCTGAAATATTGCAGCCGTCGACTTCAACCCCCACGCATATAATGCGGAGGTGCTCGCAAAAAACACACGTTCACACTTAAACCAACGTCTTGGTCCTATTAAGGAGGTGATGGCGGAGCGAACGAGGCAACCGGACTATAATGCTTTAGCACTTTCACTTAGCCATAGGAGTTTGACAGTGGGGCTACTAGATAGCCCCTGGTGGCTCCGCACTCTCCCGATCCCGGGGTGCGTACATGCCTGGCCGGGAAACAGCCCTTCGTTAAAGCGGAGCAATTCTAACATTCCAACAGGTCATTGAGTGGTTGACCAGTCTCACGCTATATCATGAAAGTCAGTTTTCGGCTTTGTCTACTGAGGTGCTCGTCCAGATGAACCAGGGCACAATCGCAGTAGTTCTCCTGGTGCTACCTTAGCCGGTAAAGCAGAACGTAAGGCACCAAAACACAGGAGCCAGGCAAACCCAACATTTGACCAAAGACAATGATTCGGAGCTGATGCATATAGGGCCAAACTCGCGACGCCGAACACTCCCTAAGGTATTCGGTCTTTGTGGTATAAACCGGGCCTAAATAATGGCCTTTGTAAGAAGCCCCTTGTGTCCAGGTACGTGCATTGTTCTGGCGTGGCCACATGCCAAGACGCCAGCATCCTTCTCAACAGTGGATATGTATCAACAAGAGACAGTAAAAAAGGTTTACGCAGGGTCTCAATCTAAAAAGAATCCTTGGAGCGGGTCCCTGCTGCACGTCTGCGCCTGTGTCTCAGTTGTGCCGTATCCTGGACGGGTGTAGCATGATGATCGTCTGTAAAAGAGAGGAATTTAGGTTAAAAAGTTGTCGTGCAAAAAGATAGTTTTTAAATAAACCATGTATAATTCAAGATGAAAAGAAATTGCCATTTGTCTGCGCGCGTTGAGCCCCTTGTATGGACAAATAGGTGTGTGACCATTTATTCAGTATAAATAGCGGCGCCGGACTTGATTAGTTGTTTCTGAGGTCTTGACGACCTATTGGATGCTTTCACTGGTCCGGGCGCCTTTAGTGTGCGGCTGCCAAGGCAACCACACTCTCTTCGGCGCGCAGAGATCGCATGATATTTCCGCTCACTGAAATGATGCCGCATGGACCGGGCATCTTGAGTGTGAGGGATGCGTAGTGTGGTATTGCATTAAAGCGAGCGAAAGCTTTGCGTCCGAGCAGTGCTTGATAGCTACTTTGGAACGGAGCGATGTGGAAGGTTAAATGCTCGCGACGGAAGTTATCGGCGGAGCCGAATATAACTTGTAGTAGGAGGGAGCCCGTACAACAAGCCCCTGGGCCTGCCGTTACTCCTTTAAAGGTAGTATTGCTATGGCGAATTTTTGTTGGGTCTAACCCCATCCCGCGGATTGTATCCTGATATATTAGGTTTAGATTGCTGCCACCGTCCATCAAGACTCATGTGAAGTGATATCCGCCAATGACTGGGTCTAATACCAGGGCAGCCCATCCTGCACATCGGATACTTGCTGAGTAATCACGATGGTCGAATGTGATCGGTTGAGACGACCAGTGGCAGGACTTCGCGGTGACAGGCAGTTGGGTGTATTTTCCTGGGAGTGCCGCATTGTTTTTTCCCTTAATCACGTGTAAAACGTTTACTGTTTTGACTTCTGGTGGAAATTTCTTTTGTTCCCCAGTGTCTTGCTTGGGAGGCTCGTCCTCGTCTTCACTTGGTGTATCCTCCCCCTTGTACGGCGTTGAGCTTGCCGGACTGCTTGAAGACCCAACATTCTCTATGGGTATGATTAGCAGGTTTACCAGGGGTACTATGGATCTGACATACTTGGTCCAGAATTTTGTTGAGGCTGGACAGTTCATCCCTGGTGCCTTTAGAGGGCGGCTTTTGACCTGGCCGAGAGCTTTTGAATCCGGCGTTTACTGCCGTGCCCTTCATGCTGTCTTCTTTATTCCGGTGTTTGTTATTGCTTTTGCGCCGTGATTTCCCGTTTCCATCTCTAACTTCAGATGTACTGGGGTCGCTGGTGCTGCATCTGGCTAGCCAGCTGTCCTCACCCGCGCAAAAGTGGGTCATGAGGCTTGTTAATGCGCCCATCGGTCTCGGCTTATTTTTGCCGAGGTGTCTGGCGAGCCATTCATCACGGACGCTATGCTTAAAAGCTGCCAAGGCTTCGGCGTCCGGACAGTCGACAATCTGGTTCTTTTTAGTAAGAAACCTGTTCCAAAGCTTTCGGGCTGACTCTCCGGGCTGTTGAGTTATATGACTCAAATCGTCCGCATCCGGAGGTCGGACATAAGTCCCTTGAAAATTTGCCCGAAAGGCGTCTTCGAGCTCTTCCCAACTTCCAATGGAGCTTTCGGGGAGGCCTTTAAGCCTGTGACGAGCTGGCCCTTTGAGCTTGAGGGGTAAGTACTTGATGGCGTGGAGATCATCTCCTTGAGCCATATGGATATGAAGGATGTAGTCCTCAATCCAGACCCCAGGGTCTGTGGTTCCGTCGTATGTCTCTATGTTTACGGGTTTAAATCCCTCTGGAAATTCATGGTCCAGCACCTCATCGGTGAAACATAGAGGGTGTGCGGCACCCCTGTAGCTGGGTGTACCACGTTGTTCGGATGTTTGTTGTGTTGCATTGTATGTTGGGGCGCGCTTGCATGGTCCATAGATGGATCTTGTTGCAATGTCCTTTGGGTGCGAGCCCTCGCATGGGTCGCGTGTTGTATTGTGAGTGGCGTTGTATGCTGCTCTGTGTTGGTACAGGGGTCGTCTATCCGGCCAGGTGGCTGCTTTGATATTTGGTTGTGGGTGGTCTGAGGCCTCCTCATCGAATTCAGGTAGCAGTTTCCGCTTTGGGTAGCTCTTGGAGGGGCGATTGTCGCCGTACCTCGCTGCTGTGTTGAGTATTTTACTCCATCTTATTTGGAGTGTGACTTGCGCAGCCTTGAGCCTTTGCTTCTGCTTTTTAAGACTCCTCGCGGTGGAAACAAGCCTTTTACGGACATTCTGCTGCTCCGGGTGCCTGTCCAGCGTTATGTCGTCCGGACCATTATCCTTGATAGAATTTGTTTGTTCGGTTTTATTATCCGGATTGCCGTTGTCCGGTAGCGGTTCGCCCTACTCCAGCGCTGGGTTAGTGTGATTGTTATTTCTGTCGAGGCGGGATTTGGGGCGTCGCTTGCGTCACCGCTTTGACTACTTCTCGAGAGAACAAGCCTTCGGTGCGTCCTTCCGCTCCTCGTCGTCATCTTTTGGTGTGTCCACCATGTATACGTCATATGACGAGGTGGCTTTCCAGGGCCTAATAGGCGCTGGTTCTTCATCATATCCTTCATCGGCGTCCATACCATCGATGTCTTCGGAGCCAAAGTCGAGCATGTCAGTTAAATCATTGGCAGTGGCTACAAAGTGGGTGGTGGGCGGGCTTTGAATTTCTTCATCGTCTGTATCCCAACCTTGCTAACCATAGTCCGGCCAAGGCTCTCCTGATAAAGAGAGAGACTTTAGTGTCTTCAGAATATCGCCGAAAGGCGAGTGCTGAAAGATGTCCGTGGCAGTAAACTCCATGATCGGCACCCAATCGGATTCGATCGGCTAGGGCGCGGAGGGTTCAGAGTCCGGAGAGGAGTCTGGCTCCTTGGTGTCACGAGTCTCACAGAGTGCGGGGCTGGTGTTCAGCTCGATCGCCATTGGGATCGCAACCCCTGAGGCGGCGTCCAACCACCCACCCTCGATGGGCGCAGTTGGCTCCGAATTAAGGGTTAGAGCCGATGCGGGTGCGGCCTCCAGGGCACTGTTCGGCGGCAGAGCTAGATCATGCTCATCGTGACAGTGCGGCGCGCTCGGTAGTGGCTTGAATCCATCGAAGATCAAGTCCCCGTGGATGTCAGCCGTGTAGTTTAAACTTCCAAATTTGACCTGACAACCAGGGGCATAGCTTTCGATCTGCTCCAGATGGCCAAGTGAATTGGCCCGCACTGCGAAGCCGCCGAAGATGAGGATCTGTCTGGGGAGGAAGGTCTCACCCTGGACTGCATCACTATTGATGATCGTAGGAGCCATGAAGCCTGACGGCGACGTCACAGAGGAACTCTCAATGAAAGCACCAATGTCGGTGTCAAAACCGGCGGATCTCGGGTAGGGGGTCCCGAACTGTGCGTCTAGGCCAGATGGTAACAGGAGGCAAGGGACACGAAGTTTTAACCAGGTTCGGGCCCTCCTCATGTAGGTAAAACCCTACGTCCTGCTTGATTAATATTGATGATATGGGTAGTACAAGAGTAGATCTACCACGAGATCAGAGAGGCTAAACCCTAGAAGCTAGCCTATGGTATGGTTGTTGTTCTGTATGTTGTCCTACGGACTAAAACCCTCCAGTTTATATAGACACCGGAGAGGGTTAGGGTTACACAAAGTTGGTTACAATGGTAGGAGATCTACATATCCGTATCGCCAAGCTTGCCTTCCACGCCAAGGAAAGTCCCTTCCAGACATGGGACGAAGTCTTCAATCTTGTATCTTCATAGTCCAGGAGTCCGGCTGAAGGTATAGTCCGCCCATCCGGACACCCCCTAATCCAGGACTCTCTCAAGAACAATTCACTCTTATGAAAGTTTATCTTTAACCCAGATAATTGTTCAAAGAGACATAATATAAGTTTCATATTACGTGCTTTAGCTATGTCATGTTCCATGAATAGGACAGTGTCGTCAGGATATTGTAAGATGGATACTCCTCCATCAACCAGATGAGGAACTAATCCCTCCACTTGACCATGCTGCTTGGCTCTGCCAATAAGAATAGCCAACATATCGGCCACTATGTTAAACAACAAGGGAGACATGGAATCGCCCTGTCTCAGGCCCTTGTGTGTCTGGAAATAATGTCCGATATCATCATTGACCTTAATTCCGACACTACCCTTCTGAACTTGAGAACCCACCTGGTTCCGCCAAGCCTCACTAAATCCTTTCATGTGCATTGCCTGCTGAAGGAAAGGCCATTTAACTTTGTCATATTCCTTCTCAAAATCCACTTTGAAGATAACCCCATCTAGCTTCTTCGAATGGATTTCGTGAAGCGTTTCATGCAATACGACCACTCCTTCCAGTATGTGTCGCCCTGGCATGAACGCTGTCTGACTAGGTTGTACCACAGAATGAGCAATTTGTGTCAATCTATTTGTACCTACCTTTGTGAATATTTTGAAACTCACATTAAGAAGACATATGGGCCTGAATTGTTCGATCCGAACTGCTTCTTCTTTCTTTGGTAACAACGTAACCATGCCAAAGTTCAAATGAAACAGCTCAAGATGACCATTAAAGAAATCATGAAACATAGGCATAAGATCATCCTTATTAATATGCAACATTTCTTATAGAATTCAGCAGGAAACCCATCTGGCCCTGGTGCTTTATTTGGTTTCATTTTGGAAATAGCATCAAAAACCTCCTTCTCGGTAAATGGAGCAGAGAGAATATCATTCTCCTCTACCTGGAGCTAAGGAATATCTCCACAGACAGATTCATCTAGGGTCACTGTACTCGGTTCCGGATGCCCAAATAGTTGTTTATAGTAGTTAGATATATATGCTTTCAGATTCTCATGTCCTACTATTGTCCCCTCGTCCTGTTCTAGCTGTATGATTTTCTTCTTCCTGTGTTTACCATTTGCAATCATATGGAAGAATTGTGTATTGTCATCCCCTTGGACAACCTTAAGCACTTTAGCACGCAGTGCCCATTTGAGCTCCTCTTCCCTTAGAAGAGCCCGTAAACCTTGCTCAATTTTGGACTTGGTGCTTTGCTCATGAACCGTAAGGAGGTTACTTTCAGCTTTTAAATCAAGTGCTTCAATTAATTGAGTCAGTCGTTCTTTTTCTTGTTTGTAAATACCACTCTCATTTCTGGCCCAACCTCTCAAGAACTGTCTCAAATGTCAAATCTTATTTTGCCATCTCTCAATATTACTACTTCCATTAACTGGTTTTGCCCATTCGCGTGCAATGATTTCTAAAAAAATTTCTTTCTTGGACCATCCTGATTCGAAAGAGAAAGCATTCTTGTTCGCAACATGTGTAGCCTCACCCGAGTCTACAAGAAGTGGTGTGTGGTCCGAGATCGCTCGCTGCATCGCATGAACCGACACGAAAGGGTACTTTTGTTCCCAATCCACACTAGCAAGTACCCGACCCAATTTCTCATAAGTCGGAATGGGCAACGAATTGGCCCATGTAAATTGTCTACCGGTGAGCTCAATTTCTCTTAAATTAAGACTCTCGATAATCATATTCAACATCGTGGACCACCATCCATCAAAATTATCATTGTTCTTTTCATCTCTCCTCCGAATGATATTAAAGTCTCCACCGACTAGGATTGGTAGAGTTTCATTGTCGGAGTAAATGACCACGGGTAGCCTAGCCGGATCCCCTGGCCCTTCTGAAAAAATTATGAGCCGATCCGGCCCTCAAGAATCCAAGATGCGGGGCCGCCTTCCCCTTGCCGGCTGCCTCCCAGGCCGACTATCGGAAGGCGGCCCGACTTCAGCCCTCATGAAGAAAGCCGCGGGAGGGCCGGCTCCGAGAAGCCGGCCGCGAGAAGGCCGACTCCAAGAGGCCGGCTCCCACAAAGCGGTCAAGATCGTACCCTCGAAGTCTGCATCCACATAACGGCGATGTGATGGGGCATGGCTACAGTAAAGCCTGCCACCCCCGAATCCCGGAGCACGCCCAGCACAGTGCGCCGTACGGGTGGCCATGGCCCGTCCGGCGTGGCACTGTTGCCACGTTGACCCTGATGTCATCCACGACAGGCCGCCAGTGCGGCCCACGGGCGGTGGGCCCCTTCGGGCAGAGAGACACCCGAAGGCGGCCAGGCCTCCCCCAGTCGGCCCAAGACAAAGCCGGCTCTCCATAGCCGGCTTGCCACCTCCCTCGAGGGAGACGCCCCATTAAGGAGACAAGACGCGGTGAGGCTACAGCAATCACCCGCCGGACGGCGGCACTGTAGCCATGCCTACCTCGGCGAGGCCCTCGTCACCAGGATTGAGCAACAGTAACCAGCCCCCGACCGGGCCCTGGACAGTGGGGCCTGCCTGTCGACCAAGGAGCCGGCAGCCGGTGGGACCCACCAGACGGCGGGCCCTAGCAGCCGGCGCAGAAGCCGGCGAGTGTAGACACAGACGGCTGGGCCCCACGCCCAGCCGGATTACCATTGTACCCCCGGGGGGTAGGCCTATATAAACCCCCCCGGGACACCCATGCAAAGGGTTGATCCCTGCTAGTTCTAGACACCACATAAGAAGGAGAAGAGAGCGAGTCGTGCCCTTCTTCCTCGTCTCACCGAAGAGCTCAAGGAGCATCGTGTAGCTACTTGTTCATCTAGTGATCACGCGGAGACCCCGCAGAGCAGCAGTAGGGGTGTTATCTCCACTGAGAGCCCCGAAGCTGGGTAAGATTCGCCGGCGTGCATGTCTTCGCCTCATCCCGTTTCCAGGCACCGGCGATGTCTTACTGGCTCCCACAATGATAAGCCACCCGTTGGCATATGTCGCACATACCACCCGACATTTGGCGCCCACCGTGGGGATCGGGTGCACCGTCGTCCGGAGACCTGTTCTGGACGGGAACCCTCTTCCTCCATAGCGAGCGTAGCCAGCCCAGCACGCCCGATGGCGCTTGCCATGACGTGCTACAAGGCGTCACCAACGTCTGTGCAGCGAGCGGCCTCGCCGATCTCCTTGACAAGACCCTCATCCTCGACGAGCTCGCCTCTGACGTGGGCACCGACCACCTCGTCAACCTCCTCGCCCAACTCCGCGTCTCCGGCGAGCCTGCTGTGGACTTGGAGTCGGCCAGCTCCACCGATCTGATGCCTGTCGACTCCGACACGGCCTCACTCGACACATTCGCCACCGACATCACGATCTACAACGACCCACTTCCCCGGGCCGATGGCTGCGACGCTGTCACCACCGAGGTGATGGTCATCGGCCACGACGGCGCCTCTGACGAGAGCGCCCACGACGCCCCGCATGCGGTGGTCCACGACTTGTCCATCCCCCTCCCGGCAGATGCCGACGCTGAAGCACTGGAGGCTCGCCGCCTCGCCCTCCTCGCGGAGGGCCGAAAGCTGGCTTCCATGAGACGCCTCACTGAGGCCCACCAGCGCGAAGCCGACCGTGCCGCCTTTGGCACGCCGCCCCCAGGTGGGCCCAGCCGGGCCGGCATTGTCAGACAGCGCGGCACTGTCGTGGCCGACACGCTAGGAGTCGACCGCCCAGTCTACGCCACTCCACTCGAGAACCTGTGCACCGCCCAGGCGGCCGTAGACGAGCTAGATGGATTGGGGGCCGAAGAACTCCCCCACATGACCAGACGCATCCAGCAGCTAATCGATGCGGCCACGCAGCGGCAGGAAGCTGACGCCCGTGCGGAAAGCCCTCCCCCGCGCCGAGATCACGGCGCGACGTCCCGGACGCCGATCGCGGGCAAAACCCACGCGCGGCGCGAGAAAGAGCCGGCTGCCAGCCGAAGCCGAACCCGAATCTCCATCGAGCGAGACGCAGAAGGCCATCCCCGGGCCGTGGAGTGGCGGGGCAACCCGCCTCCACCTCGGCCCCATGGGGAGAGATATCCCACCCCACCGCCTGTTGCGCATCCGACTCTCAGCGGCCGGCTAGGTCGCCGTGAAGGAGTCGGCGAGAACGACGCCCGCCATCGGATCGACCGCCTAGCGTGATCCCTGGCGCTGGAAGAAGAAGATGATGTCGGCCCGCCTTGCTTCGGCCCCCGCATCCATGACGAGCCTTTCCCCAAAGGGTTCTCGCTCCCAAGAGACACGCCCAAGTACAACGGCTCTGTGAAGCCGGAAGACTGGTTAATCGACTACTCCACGGCGGTTAGCATAGCAAACGGCAACAGGCGCGTTGCCGTGAAGTACGTGCCCCTCATGCTGCAAGGCACGGCGCGGACCTGGCTCAACAGCCTCAAGCCATACAGCATCAACAGCTGGCTAGACTTCACAGAAGCCGTCGTCCGCAACTTCACCAGCACCTACAAGCGGGCTCCCAAGCCCAGACAGCTCTCCTTGTGCGTGCAAGGCCCCGCCGAGTCCACTCGCGACTACCTCACGCGTTGGGCCGAGCTCCGCAACTCTTGCGAAGGGGTGCACGAGGTGCAAGCTATAGAATACTTCACTGCCGGGTGCTGAGAAGGCACCCTCCTCAAGCACAAGCTCCTCTACGACGAGCCGACTACCCTCGACGAGCTTCTGGTCATAGCGGACAAGTACGCCACCGCCGACTCCTCAATGAAGACCGAACTCCGGGTAGACGCGTCCGGGAAAGTACTCTACCCGGCGCCCAAGACACCGGCTAGGGACTCCGGCCGACGCCCACACCAGAACGACCACAAGCGCAAGGGCCCCGTGCCGCCCTCCACCAGTCGGCAGGTGGCCACAGTCGAAGACGAGCAGCCCGAAGGGCGGCCCGCACCCAAGAAGCAGAGGGGTGGCAAGCCGGCTTGGCAGCCGGCCTTCTCCTACGAGCAGACTCTCGACGCCCCATGCAAGTTCCACAGCAGCGCGAAGCCGTCCAACCACACAACCCGGAAGTGCCACAGGCTCACCCGAATCTCCAAAGGCGAAGGGCTCGCGCCGCCTCCGCTTGCCGGTCCGCCACCTCCGGCTCCGCAGCCGCCGACCGCTCGGCCTGCAGTCGGAGCCGTGCACAATGAGTTCCCCGACGAGCATGCCGCTTACATTGTCTTTACAAGCCAGCCCGAAGACCGGCGCAGCAAACGCCGAGAGCACCAAGAAGTCAGCATAGTCACTGCCAACCCCGCCGAGCACATGCACTGGTTAGAAAAACCTATCAGCTGGAGCCGGGCCGACCACCCAGAGGTGATGCCGTCTCCCGGCTCTTATGCGTTGGTTTTGGATGCCACCCTTGTAACGGATAGACGCGCCGCCCGTTTCTCCCGCGTGCTGATAGACGGCGGGAGCAACATCAACATCCTGTACCGTGACACCTTGGAGTAGCTGAATGTCAAGATGAAGCAACTCATGCCTACTCGGACTGTGTTCCATGGCATCATACCCGGCCTGTCCTGCTGCATTGCTTGGCCGACCTGCCCTGGCCAGGTTAATGGCAGTTCCCCACTATGCATACCTCAAGATGAAGATGCCGAGCACCAAGGGCGTCATCACCATAGCCGGCGATTACAAGAAGTCCTCCGAGTGTGCAGCAGCCAATAGCCGTCTAGCCGAGTCCCTTGTGATTGCCGAAGAAAAGAAGATGTTGGACCGAGTCGTAGCCATGGCCAGCAAACAGTCGGCCCTGTCCCCCGATCCCAAGGAGTATGATGCCCAAGGATCTTTCCAGCCGGCCAAGGAGACGAAGAAGATACCTCTTTACCCCGAGCACCCAGAGAGGTTTGCCGTCATCGGGGCAAACCTAAACAGCAAATAGGAAGGCGAGCTCGCCGATTTCCTCCATGAGAATCGGGACATCTTTGCATGGTCCCCCAAGGACATGCCAGGTGTTCCGAAGGAATTCGCCGAGCACAAGCTACACATCCGAAAAGACGCAAAACCAGCCAAACAACCCCTCCGCCGACTGTCGGAGGAGAAAAGAAGGATTGTGGGAGAGGAGATAGCCCGGCTTCTGGCAGCCGGCTTCATTATTGAAGTTTTCTTTCCAGAGTGGCTCGCCAAGCCGGTCCTCGTGCTAAAGAAGAACAACAAGTGGCGCATGTGCATAGACTACACGAGCCTCAACAAGGCCTTCCCCAAAGATCCCTTTGGCCTGCCGAGGATTGACCAAGTGATAGACTCCATGGCCGGATGCGAGCTGTTGAGTTTCTTGGATGCTTACTCAGGATACCACCAGATAAAGTTAGATCCGGCAGACCACCTGAAGACCGCCTTCATCACGCCATTCAGAGCTTTCTGCTACCTGACTATGACATTCGGCTTGAGAAATGCCGGTGTCACTTTTCAGCGTTGCATGCAGAAGTGCCTCCTCAAGTAGCTCGGCAGAAATGCCCACGTCTACGTAGACGACATTGTGGTGAAGACGGAGAAGCGCGGCACCTTGCTGGAAGACCTCAAGGAAACATTTGAGAACCTGCGCCGGTTCCAAATCAAGCTCAACCCCGAGAAATGCATGTTCGGAGTGCCAGCTGGACAGCTCCTAGGCTTCCTGGTCTCCGAACGCGGCATCGAATGCAACCCAGTAAAGATCAAGGCCATTAAGAGAATGGCGATTCCCACCAAACTTCGAGACGTCCAGAAGATTACCGGATGCTTGGCCTCACTAAACCGCTTCATCAGCCGGCTCGGAGAGAAAGCTCTTCCCCTCAACCGCCTCAAGAAGAAGACCAACCACTTCGAGTGGAATGACCAAGCCGACCAAGCTTTTCAAGAGCTGAAGAAGATGCTGGCCACGCCGCCTGTCCTGGCGGCGCCGACTGAGAAAGAGCCCATGCTCCTCTACATTGCCGCAACCAGCCGGGTGGTCAGCACCGTCATCGTAGTCCAACACCCAGAAGAGGGCCGAGCCCAGCCGCTCCAGAGGCCGGTGTACTATTTGAGCGAGGTGCTGTATACCTCGAAGCAGAACTACCCGCACTACCAGAAGATGTGCTACGGTGTGTACTTCGCCGCCATGAAGGTGAAGCCCTACTTCCAAGAGCATCCCATCACGGTTGTATGCACCTCCCCGCTGGCCGAGATCATAGGCAGCCGGGATGCATCCGGCCGGGTGGCGAAATGGGCCATCGAGCTGGCCCCCTACATGATCTTCTACCATCCTCGCACCACCATCAAGTCCCAAGCATTGGCCGACTTCCTCGTCGACTAGGCCGAGACCCAGTACCTACCGCCAGCTCCCGACTCCACTCATTAGCGCTTGCACTTCCATGGGTCCAAGATGCACACCGGCTTGGGAGCCGGCGTCATCCTCACCTCTCCCAAGGGCGAAAAGCTCAGATACACACTGCAAATTCACTTCGCCGCCTCCAACAACGTGGCCGAGTACGAGGCGCTCATACACGGGCTCCGGCTTGCCAAAGAACTAGGCATTCGCCGGATCCTATGTTATGGCGACTCGGACTTGGTGGTCCAGCAATCATCCGGCGACTGGGATGCCAAGGACGCAAATATGGCAAGCTACCGCTTCCTCGTTCAGCAGATCAGTGGGTATTTTAAAGGATGCGAGTTCCTCCACGTACCGCGAGCCGACAACGAGCCAGCTGATGCCCTGGCTCGAATAGGCTCCACTCGGCAAGCAATACCAACCGGCGTCTCTCTACAACGCCTCCTCATGCCGTCTATCAAGCCGTCTCCAGAGTCTGATTCCATCTTCGTGCCGCCTGACCCCGATGCAGCCGGGTTCGGCTCGAAGAACCAAGCAGGTGACCGGGGGACTTCGACAGTCGGCCCGGGGACATCAGTAGGCGGCTCGGGGACTTCCGTAGTTATGCCCGACCCGGGGACCGCCACACCTGGCTCGGGGACTGCGGTAGTCGGCCCGGAGAATGCACCAACACAACAGGCGGCAGCCGACTCCAGCATTTCACCACCCAGCCCACCCGCCCTGGTCGCAGTAGCCGTGTTGGCAATAGAAGAAGTCGCAGCTCCATCATGGGCTCAATCCATCCTCAACTTCCTAAAAAACCAAGACCTGCCGGCTGACGAAACAAAGGCAAGGCAAGTCCAACGCCGAGCCGGAGCATACACAATCGTCAATAGAGAGCTCGTCAAGCGTAGTGTCACCGGAGTCCTCCAGCGATGTGTCGAGCAAGAGAAGGGCATTGCAATCCTCAGAGACATCCACCAAGGAGAATGCGGCCACCATGCGGCCTCAAGATCACTCGTCGCCAAAGCTTTCCGCCATGGTTTCTTTTGGCCGACTGCTTTGGATGACGCCAAGGACTTAGTTAAACATTGCAAAGGGTGCCAACTCTTCAGCTCCAAGCAACACATGCCGGCTTCTACACTCAAGACCATTCCCCTCACTTGGCCCTTCGCCGTTTTGGGACTGGACATGGTGGGCCCATTCAAGACGGCGCACGGCGGCATGACACATCTGCTTGTCACTGTGGACAAATTCACCAAGTGGATTGAGGCAAAGCCGATCAAGAAGCTGAATGGGCCGACTGCCGTGACATTTATCGCAGATATAACAACTCGGTACGGCGTGCCGCACAACATCATCGCCGACAATGGCACGAATTTCGCCAAGGGAGCCTTGGCACGTTTCTGCGCGACGCAGGGCATCCGGTTGGACATAGCGTCCGTTGCCCACCCGCAGTCAAACGGCCAGGTCGAGCGAGCCAACGGCCTCATCCTTGCCGGCATGAAGCCCCGACTGGTCGTACCACTGGAGCGTTCGGCCGGCTGTTGGCTCGACGAACTGCCAGCCGTCCTCTGGAGTCTGCGCACTACCCCAAACAAGTCAACCGGCTTCACTCCTTTCTTCCTCGTGTATGGTGCCGAGGCGGTCATCCCAACCGACATCGAGTTCGACTCGCCTCGGGTAACCATGTACACGGAGGCGGAGGCCAAGGAAGCACGAGAAGATGGCGTCGACCTGCTGGAAGAGGGCCGGCTGTTAGCCCTCAGCCGGTCCGCCATCTATCAGCAGGGCCTGTGCCGCTACCACAGCCGGAAGGTCAGGCCAAGATCCTTCCAAGAGGGCGATCTTGTGCTCCGGCTGATCCAGCGAACAGCCGGCCAGCACAAGCTCTCGGCCCCTTGGGATGGCCCCTTCGTCATCAGCAGAGCTTTAGGCAACGACTCCTACTACCTAATCGACGCACAGAAGCCGAAGGCACGCAAGAGAGATGATTCCGGCAAGGAGTCGGAATGACCATGGAACGCCAACCTCCTCCGAAGATTTTACAGTTGAAATGCAGTATGTATCATGCTAAATTTTGTACTACGTATGAGACAATAGGCCCCCCGAGGAGAGCTCGGGGACTGCCATCTTTTATCTATAAATGAAGAATATTATGCTCATGACCTTGTCATTACATTCACTTTTTTTCGTCCGGTACCGGGTTCGACTAGTCGGCCCGGGGACTGGCCGCCTGGAGTTATATTAGAAGTCCTACCCGCGGTCAGACAAGTAGTATGCCGGCACCCAAGCCTTCTCTTGCCAAAAGTCACAGTTCGAAGTAACGGCTATCCGGCTGGCAAGAGTTAAAGGCAGGAAAGGACACCCACACGAAAAACGGCTAGGGACTAACGGACTAATAAAACAAAAGCCGGTTTTTCTCCCACCACCGACCGACTACCAGAGTAGCCGGCCGGCCGGCTTCCATTCACCTCACTTCAATCTAAGAAAGCTCGAGTACTTGCCTCCCCAAAAGGGGAAGGCGGCAAAGGAAACAGCCTAAGGATAAAAAGCATACGTGAATGGAAACCAAACACGCACATAATCATATTTACACAAAAGACCTTCAAAAGGCCAGCATTCAACATAGTTCGAATACACCCCCAGTGGGTGGAACTGCGCAAGTTTAATAAAAATTGTTCAAAGGGTAACAAATAGGAAAAGCAAGGATGGCAGATTAAGCCAGGAGAGCGACTGGCGAGTCGGGCAGGTCGGTGGAGACGGCAGTACCGGCTAGAGGAGTGGCCGGCTGGTGAACCTCGGCATGATCACCACCCCCTGCAGAAGGCGCGCTTGCACGCGCCTCATTGCTGGAGGCACGGTCAGGCTGAGGCTGGCTGACCACTTCACCGACCGGCTCAACGTCTTCACCTTCCTCTCCTTCATCGTCTTCGCCTTCATCGCTGGAGGCGATCTCCTCTGCCGAGTCCTCACCCGCCGCCGGGTCCAGCCCGAACCACTCCTCCGGCTGGGCAATGCCGTCGTCATTTATTTCAGGAGCAAAGACACTAATGTGAGTGCACTCGGCGATCGTCGAGGCACGCTGAGCGATAGCCGGTCGCACCTCCTCTAGCTCCTCGTCGGCATCCAGCTGCCAGGTGCGCAGCTGGTCCAGGTTCAGCCCCGGATACCAGGCTCGGACGAACTCCAGCGCCCGCCCAGCCCCAAACCAGGCCGCCGATGCCTTCCAGGCCTCGAAGCGGCCAACCGCAACCTCCAGCCAGTCGGCAGTCCGACTCGGGGTGCGGGGAATCATCTCGCCTGGCTAGAGGGTGTCCAGCCCCGGCGCGCTGGAAGCGGTGGAGCATACGGTGAGCCGGCTGCAGCCGGGCTTGGACCGCCAAGAGTTGCTCCTCAAGCGTTCGGCTCGCATCCGGCGCGATTTCAGCCCCCGCCTGCCGGCGTGCCTCGCGATGGGCCTCGATGGTTTGGGTGGCGAAGACGGAGTAGCCAGGAAAGTAGTCTGCGCAGAGAAAAAAAAGCACCACGAGTCAGAACACAAATCATGGGGCAAGGGGAAAGCAAGGAGTGAGGAAGGCGGCTTACCATCGATCAAATCCTGAATGCGACCGAAGCCTTCGTTCAGCGCTTCAGTCTCGAACTCGGCCTTCAGGGCGTCCTCGTTGTCCTGCGCCTTCTTCAGGGCCGCCTTGTGGATCTCCTCCTGGTCGGCCAACTTCTTGGCCAGGCAGTCACGCTCCAGGACCAAGGCGTTGTATTCGGCTTCCTTGGTGCGAAGGGTGGCCTGCGCCCCGCTGAGCTGCCCCCTCAAGTCGGCATTGGCTCCTGCAAGCATGAAGACAAAGGAAAATCAATAAGGAAGAAGTCGTCAAGGAAGATCCGACCCAACTGCTCTGCAGTCGGCCCGAATCTCGGGGACTACACCCAGTGGGTGCGCTGACGCGCCCCCACAGGAGATGAACGAAACAAAGCACGCACTCCGGCTGCTCGTCAGGTCTTCGGTTCTCCAGCCCAGCTCCTGAGCCTGGGAGTTGAAGGCAGCAGCGAGGAGGTTATGACACTCCTGGAAGATCAGACAGGAGGCGAGAATAAGATAGTTGTCAGGACTTAGTAAGTTCCAAGCCGCCTGCACAGCAGCCGACTCGGAACTCGGGGACTACACCCAGTGGGTGCGCTGACGCGCCCCCACGGAAGAAATCAAAAGAGCAAAATAACCAAGGTCAGAAGACTCACCCGGATGACGGCCCGCGTCGCGAGGAACTCTTGGGTGTATCGCTGCAGCGAGGCGGCTTGGGCTTGCAGCCGGTTCCGGACCTCCTGGGCCGCCGCGTTCAGCTCGCCCGCCCCCCGCCGGGAGTACACTCGGACGTGCTGACATTGGCCGCCTCCAGGGCCTCCACCGTCTGGCTGGCGCCCGCAGCTCGATGCGGCTCCGGCGCGGAGGTGCCTCCCCCTGCGCGCCGGCACAATGTCGGCTGCACCTCGAGGCCGGCTCCTGCCTCCGGCTCACCCCCGGCCGGCTGCTCTGGCGCCATAGCTGATTGGCCACTTTGGCCCGCTCCAGTCGGTGCCATCTGCGGCGCCCCCTCCACGGAGACCACATGGTCCTCCCTCCTCTCCATCACCGGAGGGTCTTGGTCAACCTCCTCCGACGGGGGCACGGGGATGTGGGGGGACACAACGCGGAGGGGAACGACGAGCGGCGGAGGCTGGTTGCGCGAGGCCTCCGCCTCCATCTCCACGGCTGCCGCCTCCGCTCCGGCCTTGGCCGCCGCATCGGCCTGCTCCTTCGCCACATGGGCGGTCCTTCGCTCCGCCGCCTCCCGCTCCTCCCGCGCCTCCCATGCATTCCGCTCCGTGGCCTCCCTAAGGTCGGCGCGGAGATCCACACGATGGGAGCCTGAGGACCCTCCAGTCGGCCCGACTACGGAGCCGCCGGGACCTTGCTCAAGGGAAAGCGGCGCCCTGTCCGGCAAGCAAAGAAAGGTTTAGAAGGGCTTCAATCGAAAAGGACAACAAAAAATATATATATATATAATGTACAAGACGTTCGATGACTGATGCCGAGATCACCTGCGGTTGTTTCACCGCCTTGCGGAAGCGGGCCGCCTTCGCGGCCGCCTCATCCCGCTTGGTCACCGCCGTGGAAGCCTTGGGTTTCTTCGGCCGGCTACCGAAGAAGGTCGACGCGGCCCGGCGCTTCTGCGCGCCGCCACGGGCAGCCGGCGCGGCAGACGAGCCCGCGCCTTGATGATCAGGCGCCGGCTGGCGGTGCGGGGCGGCTTCGACCTCGTCGTCGTCCGGCCAGTCCTCGAAGACAGCTCCGGGCCCCGCGCCTCCTTCCTCGTCGCCTTCTCCCATGATGGCGTCTTCCATGGCGGCCGCTCCCAGGTCCGTATCGTCGGTGTCGTCCACCGTGCGGTCGGGGAGGAGCTGGCGCTCTACCCCTACGGCCTCGGCCGTCGGCGGAAGAAGAGGGTTCTGCTAAGGGCAAACCAACTGATCAGAGGTCGACTATCATGAGGCCAGCTACAAAAAGGAAGAAAAAGAAGAAAAACTTACGGCAGGCGGAGGGTTGGCGCGGGAATACGGCCCCTTGCCGTATCGCCAATCCTCGGCGAGCTTGCAGTTGGAGATGTAGTTCACCATGTAAGACGCCTCTCAATGAGTCATCTCCCTGGTGCTCAGCCGGCACGGGTCAAAGCGGCCGCTCATCTGGCAAATCATGTGTGGCCGGCCTTGGAGCGGAAGTACTCGGCGCTCCACGAAGGCGGCCACCAAGTCGGCTCCGGTCAGGCCCTCCAACTGGATCATCACCCGAAGCTGGGAGACGGCTGCGTTCCCGGCCTGAGACAGCGACCTGGCCCGGTAGCTCCACGAAGGTTGCCTCCCAGCCGGCGGGCCGGCTACATAAGCCGGCAGGTTGACGTAGTCGCCTTGCTAGGCGACGTTCTTCATGTAAAAGTAGGACTTCTGCCAGAGCTTCACCGACTGGTTCAGCGGGATGGACGGGAACGGATTGTTCTTGCCCGCCCGCCTCATGGCAATGAAGGCTCCGCAGGGGGCGGGCACGCCCGCGACGACGGTGCCGAGCTTGCTCTAGAAGAAGTCCTCCCAGAGCTCGGGAGTGGGGAGAACCCCAAGAAAGCCCTCGCACAGGGTGACGAAAGCCGACAGCAGCATCACAGCGTTGGGCATGAGGTGATGTGGCTGGAGGCCGAAGCCGCACAGGCAGTGCGAGCAGAAGATCACCCGCTCGCCCTCCTCCGGCGCCGGCGAGATCTCCTTCTCCGGCGCCCGACGAACCCGCACAAAGTTCTCGCCCGGAAGGCGCCATGTCCGGCGAGATCTCCTTCTCCGGCGCCCGACGAACCCGCATGAAGTTCTCGCCCGGCAGGCGCCGCGTCCGACGGAGGAACTCGACGTGGTCCTCGTGGACGTTGGAGCCATCCCACGAGCTTGACAGCGCCATGGGAGCGATGCAGCAAGGAGCAAGACGAAGCGACGGTGGAACGATGCGGCAACGGGTTGCAGCGGCGGCGAAGGGAAGAAGAAGGAAGGCGAGAAGGGGCGGAGCGAGGGAGAGCATGCGAGCCTCTGCCGCTCCCCCTCCTCCTCCTACTTATAGACCCGCGCGGCGGAGCCAAGGAGGCGTGGCGTGGGGAACGTGGGGATCAACTGCGCCCACTCCCCCACGTCCCGCAATTATTGTGCCCTGATTGCGTAATAAAACCGCCGCGGGAAGGCGAGCGGTCCGTGTGGGCCGCAGATGATCTGCGCTCGGGCCGAGGCCTACGAGTGGCAGGCCCGGGCCTGCGGCGGCATCCCGTCGCGCACGTGCGTTGGCAGGATTTCCTTGCCACGTGGCCCACGGGATGGCGCGCGGTCAGCTCGTAGGGCGACCCGCGTTCCCGCCTACGAGAAACGGAGCTTTCCGAAGACGGCGCGCACAAGCAAAGCCGGCCCCTCAGGATAGGAAGCTGACCAAGCTTCTCGTCCCTTTGTCAGCCTCGAAGCTCGACCAGCTTCGGGGACTACTGTCGGAGTAAATGACCACAGGTAGCCTAGCCGGCTCCCCTGGCCCTTCTGAAAAAATTACGAGCCGATCCGGCCGTCAAGAATCCAAGATGCGGTGCCGCCTTCCCCTTGCCGGCTGCCTCCCAGGCCGACTATCGGAAGGCGGCTCAACTTCAGCCCTCATGAAGAAAGCCGCAGGAGGGCCGGCTCCGAGAAGCCGACCGCGAGAAGGCCGACTCCAAGAGGCCGGCTCCCACAAAGCAGTCAAGATCGTACCCTCGAAGTCTGCATCCACATAACGGCGATGTGACGGGGCATGGCTACAGTAAAGCCTGCCACCCCGAATCCCAGAGCACGCCCGGCACAGTGTGCCGTACGGGTGGCCATGTCCCTTCCGGCGCGGCACTGTTGCCACGTTGACCCTGATGTCATCCACGATGGGCCGCCAGTGCGGCCCACGGGTGGTGGGCTCCTTCGGGCAGAGAGACACCTGAAGGCGGCCAGGCCTCCCCCAGTCGGCCCAAGACAAAGCCGGCTCTCCATAGCCGGCTTGCCACCTCCCTCGAGGGAGACGCCCCATTAAGGAGACAAGACGCGGTGAGGCTACAGCAATCACCCGGCGGACGGCGGCACTTTAGCCATGCCCACCTCGGTGAAGCCCTCGTCACCAGGATTGAGCAACAGTAACCAGCCCCCGATCGGGCCCTGGACAGTGGGGCCTGCCTGTCGACCAAGGAGCCGGCAGCCGGCGGGCCCCAGCAGCCGGCGCAAAAGCCGGCGAGTGTAGACACAGACGGCTGGTCCCCACGCCCAGCCGGATTACCATTGTACCCCCGGGGGGTAGGCCTATATAAACCCCTAGGGACACCCATGCAAAGGGTTGATCCCTGCTAGTTCTAGACACCACATAAGGAGGATAAGAGAGCGAGCCGTGCCCTTCTTCCTCCTCTCGCCGAACAGCTCAAGGCGTATCGTGTAGCTACTTGTTCATCTAGTGATCATGTGGAGACCCCGCAGAGCAGCAGTAGGGGTGTTATCTCCACGGAGAGCCCCGAAGCTAGGTAAGATTCGCCGGCGTGCATGTCTTCGCCTCATCCCGTTTCGAGGTACCGGCGACGTCTTACTGGCTCCCACAATGATAAGCCACCCATTGGCATATGTCGCACCTACCACCCGACATTCATCTCTACAAATCCGCACTAAGTCGACTAGAAAATCTGGTTTAAGTTCGGCTTGTGCTGCCCCATAAACAGCTACAAGAGACCACCGGAAACCACCCAATTTTGATCTCACTTGAAACTTGACCACAAAATCTCCCCGAACCACATTAAGTACCTCAAGTGTTTCACATCGAACCCCTAGTAAAATCCCACCGGACCTTTCTCTAGGTGGTAAGACATGCCAATCAAAATCA
Source organism: Triticum aestivum (assembly GCF_018294505.1). Lineage (NCBI taxonomy): Eukaryota > Viridiplantae > Streptophyta > Magnoliopsida > Poales > Poaceae > Triticum > Triticum aestivum. The sequence goes on along the minus strand of NC_057806.1, from coordinate 499,639,257 downwards.
ATTCCTCTGGATAGAGTTCCAAGGAACTGTGAGGTGAAATTATCTCGTCGTGTTTCCAAAAGTGCAATAAAATCTAAAGGCTGCTCTATCGTTGTCTCAGCCAAGAATCTACGTTTAGCCAAGTCAGCTAGACCTCTGCTATTGCAGAAGATTCCTTTCATAAGTCATCATGAAATCTTTTCTTCAGCTTAACACTAGCACTTCTACGGACCGCCAAAGTAGGATACATTTTTTGTTTCCAGGGTCACCTCGGCTTCTGCCCATCACCCTTCGTGACTGGAGGGTCGGCAAAACCCGAGGCAGTGCCCTCCATCCTTATAGGTTCTACAGTGTCCATATTCTCCAACCCCTCTAAGGGAGTCCTGGATTAGGGGGTCTTCGGATAGCCGTACTATATCCTTTGGCCAGACTGTTGGACTATGAAGATACAAGATTGAAGACTTCGTCTCATGTCCGGATGGGACTCTACTTGGCGTGGAAGGCAAGCTTAGGCAATACGGATATGTATATGTCCTCTGTAACCGACCTTGTGTAACCCTAGCCCCCTCTGGTGTCTATATAAACCGGAGGGTTTTAGTCCGTAGGACAACATACAATCATACCATAGGCTAGCTTCCAGGGTTTAGCCTCTCTGATCTTGTGGTAGATCTAATCTTGCATTACCCATATCATCAATATTAATCAAGCAGGAAGTAGGGTTTTACCTCCATCAAGAGGGCCCAAACCTGGGTAAAACATTGTGTCCCCTGCCTCCTGTTACCATCCGCCTTAGACGCACAGTTCGGGACCCCCTACCCGAGATCCGCCGGTTGACACCGACATTGGTGCTTTCATTGAGAGTTCCACTGTGCCGTCACCAGAAGGAAGGATGTCTCGTATCGTCTTTAAAGATGGTACTACTGTCGGGGGAGCTTTGGCTGTCGGCAAAACTCTCTGGCTAGGCGGGTTCATCATGACTGCATGTTCAGCCGCCGCGCCGACAATGACTTCTCGGGTCATCGAAAACAGCCTCCACGTCAAATCGGCACTCGCCGAATAGTTGGATCCAATGGAGCTCACCTCCTTAAATGAGCTCTTGGATCGCATCGCCGCCTTGGGAGTCGCTACGGACTATGATCGGATTGGGCTTAAACCCGACCAAAGGGAGATTAACTCTCCACCGGTCACCCATCATATTGAAGTGGTGGAGGAACAATGCGGCGACCTTTCCTCTATCTTGAGGACCAACTATGTCCGGATTCCCGAGCTCTCCGAGCCGGACGCTCGTTCATGGGAGGACAACATCCAATCCCTGAACTTAGAGTTAGGCAGTGGACCAGGATTATCGGGTAACACCCCGGAACCGGAACATCCAAAATTGGAAATTCCTCTGCCCATGGATCCCAGATCAGGTAAGGGTTCGGATTCAATTCCACCCACCCACCCAAACATAAGCGATCTTTCCCACATCAGGCAAGAGCCCCAGGAAACAACACATCACTATTGGGCCAACTTCCTCCTTGCGATGAACAAGGTTAAGGACTGTGGCGAGGAAGACGCAATCTCATTTTTCTGCAATAATTGCATGGACAAGGGAATCCTTAACACCATAAATCGCCGTGAGATAACACGCTTCGCTAACTTGGTGTCCATAGTATGAAATTACTGTGTGATGGAAAGTGCCTGGAAAACCGAAACAAACTTTGGGATAATCCGGCCCTGAATACAAACCCAGTCCAAATAAAAGGGTGCATTATCACAATACACCCGGGTCAACTACCAAAAAGCAAAAACCCTCTACAGGGCATGGAACTGTACTGGAGGGATGGCTCAACGAACCGTGCAAAATTCATAGCACAACGAATATAATACCAACGCACAGCCTTAGAGCATGTTGGATACTCCGGCAGGTGGCCAAAAGTGGTGAGGATCTTCTTATCCCACATACCACAGAGCACCATCCCGTGGATAACAATACGGTGTTAACAGTGTTCGAGACCTTTGTGTCAAATAATAGGCACAAGCGAACACTCCACAGCATGGCCGAAATCTGCCACGTAGCAGCAATAAATCCATGGAGTGACACGGCTATTACCTTCAATGCCAGTGATGAACCTAAATTCCGAACAGCCCGAGCACCAGCCGCACTGGTCCTCAGTCCAATCATGGACAGCTTTCGACTCACCAAAGTACTCATGGACGGCGGCAGCGTACTAAAGCTCATCTATGAGAAAACTCTTCAAAAGATGGAAATAGACTGGAACCGCATCAAGCAAAGTAGCACAACCTTTAGAGGAATTATCCACAGTCGGGAAGCACGCTATGCTGGGAAAATCACACTAGATGTGGTATTCAGCATGCCGGACAATTATAGGTCCGAAGAAATTACATTCCAAGTGGCCCCGTTCAGCAGTGGCTATCTCGCTCTTTTAGGACGGGAGGCGTTTACAATCTTCCAAGCCGTACCCCATTACGGGTACATGAAGCTTAAAATGCCCGGGCCCAACAGAATCATCACTCTCGCCAGTGATCCGGACACAGCACTCCGCGCCGAAAACAAAACAGCCACATTGGCCCTCAAGGCATTATCCGAAGCCCTCTCGGCCGAGGAATTGACCACGCTACGCTCCATAGTGGACAGGGACGACGTGATACTCGACAAGAGATCCAAGTCCACCTCTTTTAAACCAGCAGATGAAATAGTCAAATTCCAAGTCCACCCAACAGACCCTACAAAAACAACCTCTATCGGGGCATAGTTAAACCCCGCTGTGGACGCCGCACTACGAGAGTTCCTATGCGAGAATTGGGACATATTCGCCTGGCATCCCTCAGACATGCCAGGAATCCCACGAAGGCTGGCCGAGCATAGCCTCAATATCCTAAAGGGATTCAAGCCGGTCAAGCAAGCTCTTCGGCGTTTCGCCAAACCTAAGAGACAGGCCATGGGAGAAGAACTAGCCAAGTTATTGGAGGCCGGATTCATCAGAGAAATAAAACATCCGGACTGGCTAGAAAACCTGGTGATGGTACCAAAGAAGGACAAATCATGGCGCCTTGGTGTCAATTTCAAACACCTCAATAAAGCTTGCCTAAAGGATCCCTTCCCCCTCCCACGCATCAATCAAATCATTCATGCTACCGCAGGACACGAGTCATTGTGTTTCCTCGACGCACACTCCGGTTACCACCAAATCAAGATGGCGGAGTCCGACAAAGCCGCAACGACATTCATCACACCATACAGTCCCTTCTGTTTCAACACAATGCCTTTTGGGCTCAAAAACGCCGGCGCAACATATCAGCTCATGATTCAGACATGTCTGGAGAAACAAATCGGCAAAATAGTAGAGGCATATGTAGATGTTGTGGTCGTCAAAACCAAACACGTCGACTCTTTGATAGACGACTTGAGGCTCACATTCGACAACCTCCGAACATATGACATCAAGCTCAATCCGGAAAAATGCGTTTTCGGCGTACCAGCCGGAAAGCTCCTGGGATTCATTGTCTCCAGTAGAGGTATTGAAGCTAATCTAGCCAAAATCCGAGCTTTGTCATAGTTGGCTACCCCAACAGACCTCAAACAAATGCAGAAGTTAACTGGATGCATGGCGGCCCTAAGCCGCTTTATCTCCCGCTTAGGAGAAAAGGCTTTACCCCTTTATCGCCTCCTTCGGCGCACCGAACACTTCGAGTGGACAGACGCGGCCACAACCGGATTGGAAGAAATAAAGGCCATTTTGGCAACCAATCCAATCCTAGTCGCGCCAAACATCGATGAACCAATGATGTTGTACACTGCGGCAACTCATCAAGTTGTAAGCGCGGTGCTCGTTGTCGAACGGGAAGTGGATAGACACAAATTCCCTCTTTGAAAGCCGGTATACTATGTGTCCACTGTCCTCACTCCATGCAAATCACGGTACCCGCATTACTAAAAGATAGCATATGCGGTATTCATGGCATCACGGAAACTGCGACACTACTTTCAAGAGTGTTTGATTATAGTAGCCTCAAAAGTGCCACTTAATGATATTATAAACAACCGCGACGCTACGGGTCGGATTGCCAAATGGGCCATTGAGCTCCTCCCATTCGACATAACATACAAACCTCGACGAGCCATTAAATCGCAAGTGTTGGCCAACGTCCTCGCCGAATGGACGGAGGCCGAACTCCCTAAAGAGTATGGCGCATACTCCAATTGGATCATGCACTTCGACGGTTCTAAAATGCTGGCCGGTCAAGGGGCTGGCGTCATCCTGACGTCCCCAACCGGAGATACCGTTTGGTACGTACTGCAAATATTCTATACAGACTCCAACAATGCAGCCGAATACGAAGCTCAGTTGCATGGTCTTCGGATGGTAGTCTCCATGGGCATTCAACGCCTGGAGGTGCGTGGGGATTCAAACCGCGCAATATCCCAAATAAACGGAGACTTTGACGCCAAGGATCTGAAAATGGCGGCCTATCGAAACGCCATCCTAAAAATGTCAGCTAGGTTCGAGGGGCTCGAATTTCACCATGTGGCTCCGGAAAACAATCAGGCGGTGGATATCCTCGCCCGCATCGGCGCAAAACGCGATGCAGTCCCCCCCCCAACATATTTTTGGAAAGCCTGTTCAAGCCATCTGTAGTATGGGAAGGGGACACCGGTAACAACAGTCTAGACCAGGCCAAAATACCCGATACCGAACTCTCTGACACAGTCGGAGGCTCCGCCACCGAAATAACACCTTCAGCCCATGAAATAATGGCCATTATCGCCCCGTGGACAGAACCATTCCTGGCCTACCTAACTAGACATGAACTTTCGGAGGACCAAAATGAGGCACGCTGCATAGTGCAGCGATCCAAGGCCTACAGGGTCCATGAGGGAGAATTGTACAAAAAAAGCACTACCGATGTCCTTCAAAGGTGCATCTCCGAAGAGGAAGGGCGGAATCTTTTGGCAGAAATTCACGCCGGACTCGGCGGTCATCACGCCGCAGCCCGGGCTCTTGTAAGCAAGGCCTTCCGTACAGGATTCTATTGGCCAATGGCCCGGGCAGATGCACAGGACTTAGTCCAACATTGTGCCGGTTGCCAGCTCTTTGCAAATCGAAGCCACATGCCACCCACCGCCCTCCAAACAATCCCCATTACATGGCCCTTTGCGGTCTGGGGTCTTGACATGGTTGGAATCCTTCAAGGGGGAACCCACAAGAAAAAATAATTATTGGTCATGGTGGATAAATTCACCAAATGGATAGAGGCCAAACTGGTTAAAACAGCCGAACCCGGACCGGTGATAGATTTCATATCCGGGGTTGTACACCGTTATGGCGTCCCCCACAGCATCATCACTGATAATGGCACGAACTTCACGGCCGACGAGGTAAAACTCTGGTGCAGCAAAATGGGCATCAAGCTCGATTATGCCTCAGTCTATCACCCACAAACCAACGGTCAAGTCGAGCGAGCAAACAGTCTTATAATGAGCGGCATTAAACCCAGATTAGTGCATTCCTTAACGGAGTCTAACACGCACTGGGTAGAGGAGCTCGACTCCGTACTCTGGGGGCTATGGACCATGCCGAATCGTAGTACCGGATATACACCCTTCTTTATGGTGTACGGCGTAGAGGCAGTCTTGCCCTGTGACATAATTCATGACTCACCTAGAGTGCGCATGTACGAAGAAAGAGAAGCCGAGCTCGATCGGCAGGACAGTCTGGACACCTTGGAGGAGGAGCGCGACGTAGCCAAAGCCCGTTCCGCATTTTATCAGCAACATGCTCGCAGATACCAAAGCAGAGAAGTACGGGCCAAAACTTATAACATTGACGAACTAGTTCTACGCCTGCCGGATAAGAAAAAGAACAAGCTCGAGCCCAAATGGGAAGGGCCCTTCATTATTGACCAAGTTCTGACTGGTGGAGTGTACCGACTGCGGGATGCATCGACTAGTCGACTCGAGCCGAACCCATGGAACGCGGCCAGGCTCCGAAGATTCTACGCCTAGCACCAGACTCTATGTTAGTCCCCTCCCTTTGTCCATTTTTCGCATATACATTATCTGTCCTGTTTTCCTTTCTTTCTTTCTTTTATTATCCCTCTAGGCCTTCAAGGGTCACCTTGTGCCTTGCTTGCACATTACAGATGCGCTAGCCGCACTCTTCATACCTGGGGGATTCTTTCGCAGAAGCTTAAATTATTTGTCCGGGCTTCATGCCCAACATATGTGTTATACTTGCGCATGTACCTTTTTTCACCATTATATGCATCGATATGACTTAAGTTTTGGCCAAGCTGGGTTGCCTGGCTCTAGTCGATCAACTTCAGAAATTAATCTTCCACAAGATTTTCCAAATATTAATCCAGTGCATCAGGTTCAAAAGTATATTTATAGTGTATCTACTTAAGAAATGTAGTAGTGCATCCACTTTTCACAAACCACACTAGTACATCTAGTTGGGAAACAAGTCTGATTAAATTTTCAGGATACAGTACTAATAAAATAGATGAACCAAACAGGGCAAATGAGTAGGGTGGGTCACCATTTTGTGGCCGCTGCGATGTGGTACACCAAGTAGAGCTCATCGATGCACAACTGCAGGACTGCTGCCATCTGGGGAGGTTCATCTTCGCTGGTGTAGTGCACACAAACGCCGATCTTACGAAGCTTGTCGCTAGCCTTCCTCCAGAGCCTGGAGATAATCTCGCCGACCTTGTCTGGTTCGCTGGTGCAGATGATCTCCAGCGTTTCCTTACAGTGGAGCTCAACCCCTGTGAGGGTTGTGGTGTACTCGCGCTTCTTTCCTGTGATGTAAACATTGACAAGGTTGCTGGTCTTGTCCGACGTCTCACCATGGTGACGCTTGGTGGACTGTTCCTCCATCATCTCCCTCCTCCGGCCACTATGGGCTTGGGAGAGAGAAGTTTGTGGTTTGTTTGTAGTGGAGATGGAATGGGCAATGGTGGTTTCTGGGAATGAGGCAGAGATGGAAGAGAACGGGGTATTTTGCAGTGCGTCGACGGGGGATCTATGGGAGGCGGTTCGTCGGGGGCATGGGTGTAGTAGTCGTGGGGGTCCCCGTTTGCAGTCCCTTGTGGCAACCGCCTAGTGGGTGGCACGGGCGGTGGCCTGGAAGAAGTAACCATCCGAGACAAAGGGTTTTTAATGACGCACTGAGTAGTCTTGTCAAACTATACTTATCAGCTGCCTATCCCACTTGCGTGTCTCAAGGGTGGTGATGATGGAGGTTTTGTACTCCTATGCTATGGGTACTTGGACTGGTGATTGAAGTGTAATTGAACTTACCAAATACCAGTCAGACTATGGGTGTCATGCTAATTTTTTTAAACATTTTTTTTAGAAAGGATTTCTTTATATCAAGATAATCTCTGAAAGTACTTTTTATAGATAAATTAGATTTTCATCAATGCAGGTGTATTATATTTTGCATTTTTTCTTGAGGTAATTATTTTTATGTATTGATGGACTTTCCGAACTAGGACTGGCGGAAGCACACATAGCTTGTTTTGACATTGCTTGTTTTTTTCAAACGATGTTTTTTGAGGTGTTCACGGGTGTGTTTGGTTACTATGCCTTTGTACTAACGAGTGAAAATTATCAGTACTGATGTACTATAAGAGTTTAAATTTTCATTAACATTTTTTTGTTGAGTTACTCGTCGACAGTAGTGTTGGCGTTACATATAATCCATATAAGTTTTTTGAAATGTATTTGCGACTGCATTCAAAAGGATTATCAAATGGTTTACATAATAATGTCACTTGTCCAACAGGCACAAATCACAAATTATATCTTAACTATAGTACTAATCGAGAAATCGATGATAAAGCTAAATAAGTTTTTGGTAACGACAATGTTTCTGGTATGTTTCCTCATTGTGTACCAAGGAAATGGAGAGTACAAGCTTATTTTTTCAGTTGACGCATCAACATAACCATTATGAATTCTTCAGTCTTTAGCTCCTCCTAACTGGCCCTCAATGTTGTCCCTTGCGGACGCCCTTTCCTGGTTGAGCCTTGGCAGCTTCATCATTAGTTTCAGTTTCCTTGTCCCCAACACTGTCATCTTCATTGTCTTCATCCGATTGGTCATCATTCTCGTCAAACTCTTCTTCTTCATCCTCTTCTTTTAATTTTTTGGAACTCTGTACCTTGCCCTATTTCTGTTCAGTGCCACTTACCTCCTTGCCCGCTTTGCACGTGCGGGCACTATGTCCGTCAGTTCCCCCACACTTGCGACAAGTGTAGCTGTTAGGTGTTGTCTCCATTAGTAGAAACCTGGGCAGCTCCAATCTGCTTGTGCAGCATTTTCTTGTTCACAGTGGCATCTGTGCGGAGTGGGCATGTGCGGTAATTATGGTTGCTCACGACGTTGCAGAATCTGCATGCCCTTATCTCGAGAGGTTTGCCGTCGAGCCAAATTCCACGCGCCTGATGGGGCGTGGCGGATTTTTGGCTGATGCTTTCGCTGCTTGCGTCTTAATCTTCCTCCCCTTTATGTTTGAGAATATAGGTGGTTTAAGCACCTTTTCCTGCTGCTGGTGGTAGGATGTCCTGTTGTTATATCGTTCGCCTACAACACCATCAAGCTGATGATCTTGCATGTGAGCATGTTGGTGCTCTTGACTGTGCACATGGGAAAGCTTTGGTTGCTGTTGCTCCACTTCCTTGTTGTCGAATGGGTTAATAGCTCCCAGATGGTTCATCTCGGATAACATTATAGCAATATCCTGCTTAATGGCTTCATTGTCTGCGACACCTCCGTTTTCAACAGAATGCATGGCGTCGAGTTCTTGCTCAAGTTTTTCAATGACGACCCGTGACCTCGCCATTTGCTCTTGGCTTCTCAAGCTTTTTCTGTGCACCCTCATGTGCAGCATCAGCAGGGAGCTTTCAATGCAGTATTGGGATGCCTTGTTTGATGCTACTTTCCTCAAGTCATTTCTGTTGAATATTGGCTGGATCTTCGGGTGTTTGGTGTATCTCCTGAGGATGTATTTCTCTGGAACGCTGGCAGCCGTAATTGTCTGCATCATGCACAGGACATGCACGTAGAAAATACCTGCATTTTATTTTAAGAGGTGTGTGTTTTTTGTCATTTCATTCAAACAAAAACTTTGCAAAAAAAGTAGTAGAGTATGTAACATCTTTTTTTAGTCCTCACCTGTGTGGTCCCATAGCCTGCACTCGCACTCATATGTTTCTCCCACGGGGCCTACAACCACCTGGAATGCATGCTGAGCCCACGGAAAAAGTTTTTGCGGGTTGTTGTAGAGCACGAGGTACTTTGTGGGCTCTTCTGTCTCTGTCGCCGTGAAGAGTGTGCTCAGTTTTAGCCTTTTTCTGATCTTGCTGTACACAGTGCGTGAGTAAAGCTTTGCCATCTGGGTGTCAAACCCATAGAAGGGCACCGTGTTTTGTTCCTTCTGCCCATGCAAGAAGGATGACCAAATTTTTAGTTTTCTCGCAACAAAAAATTATCTAACTAATAAAGTTTTACTTTATTAAGCATGTTAGTTTTCTCCTGGTTCTCTGTGTGCCTCCTTGTTTTGATGCAGGAGTTTACCTGGCTGACAAACCGGTGGAGGTTTTGTCTCTCACTTAAGAAGTTCTTCTTGAGCACATAGTTCATGCTCTCACATTGTTGTGTGGATGTCATTTTGGTGCTGAAAATTTCTTTGAAGTATGCTGATATCCATTTCTCATGATCGTTCCACATGCCCACGATTGTGACATCATCATGGAGGCTGTACTTATCCATGAGTCTTTTCCAGGCAGCCTCAAACTCAGTTGGCATGAGGGGCCTGTTGAGGATTGATGTGAATTCATCCTTAAAGTCTTCGTGCAGGTTGTACAGGTATGCGAGGTGTTCCCTGTACTTCTTCATAATGTGCCAGTGGCACAGCTTGTGTACTGTGTTTTTTTAAAGCATCTGGGATCACTACAAAAAAAGACACATACGTGACATTTTGGGCCGAACGATTTTTTTTCTGTCATACATATGACACTTCTATGACGAAATTGTGACAAAACCCGGTATCATCATAGATGTGGCGGGCTCCTACTTCTATGACAAAAAATCATGACAGAAAATGGGGTTTTCATCCTGGGCGGGCCGGAGACGCAGCTGCATGACATTCTTTGGGCTGTCCATGACGGAAAAAACCATGGTAGAAGCGAGGGGAGGAAAATTTTGGGGAGTTCTCGGTTACAGTGGGAGGTCAGGGGCCGAGCGATGCGCATTTCTCTCATACACGTACGCGCGTGTGTGCGAGGCCTTGGCTCTAATTGAACCCGAGCGAGGCGTTGGGCTCAAACCGAACCCGAGCGATTGCACCGCAGGCTACGCGTCACTGAACCCGAGCGATCGATCGATGGCTGTTAACTGAACCCGATCGAGCGATTCCTTCGCTACTGCTGCTAAT
>NC_057806.1:499617354-499628564 GCF_018294505.1 Triticum aestivum | reverse complement strand
GGTGTCGTTGCCTCTGGATGAACAGGACCCCGTGGTGTGGAGGGCTGGATGAACAGTAGACGGTGGAGGGGTGCCCGTGGAGGGGTGGTTGAGTAGGACCCCATGGTGTGGGGGGCTGGATGAATAGTAGACAGTGGAGGGATGCTCGTGTAGGGGTGGTTGAATAGTAGCCGGTGGAGTAGCGTGCGATGGAGGCCGGATGAACAGGAGCCTGTGGAGGCTAGAGGAGGTCGACGGTGGAGATGAATAGTATCCTGTGGAGTCCCGTTTTGCGGTACGCCAAACCCCTCCCGATAAACAGGACCGCCGTTTCGACCGTAGGAGGTCCGTTTCGTCTGTTTTGCGGTACGCCACACCCCACCCGATCAACAGGACCCCCGTTTCGACCGTGGGAGGTCCGTTTCATCCGTTTTGCGGTATGCCAGCCCCCTCCCGATCAACAGGACCCCCGTTTCGACCGTAGGAGGTCCGTTTCCTCCGTTTTGCGGTATGCCACACCCCTCCGGATCAACAGGACCCCGTTCCGAACGTAGGAGGTTTGTTTCCTCCGTTTTGCGGTACACCAGGCCTCGTATCCATCGCCTGTTCTGTCCAAGCCCTCCCAATGAACACGACCACGCATTCCGTTCCGACTCAGCCGGTTGGCTCCCACGCGTTCCGTTGCCTCCCAATGAACACGACGCATTCCGTTGCCTCCCCATGAACATGACGACGACGCTGTTTCTCCGTTCCAACCCAGCCATGTACACGAGCCCTGGTCATACGTATGCGCGAGTAGGTGTTTGAGACCCCGCCCGTATGTACACATACGTGGCCGTATTTTCTTTCTTGCACCCTGGTCATTGTACGTACATGTACATCCACCAGTATATATGTATGTACACGTTCGTGACCAAAATGACAACGCTACTTACGCTTCGACCAGGTGGGTCCTGACTGTCAAGCACTTCCTTGTGTGTGAAGATGTAGCTGGTGGGTCCCAGCAGTCAGGGGGGCGAATCGTTTTTTTTGCCCGGACGCACTTCCTTGTGTGCGAAGATGAGCTGGTGGGTCCCAGCAGTCAGGGGGGCAAATAGTTTTTTTTGCCCGGACGCACTTCCTTGCGTGTGAAGATGTAGCTGGTGGGTCCCAGCAGTCAAGGGGAAATGTTTTTTTCGCGAAATATGGTGGCCCGTCCGGTGGGTCCCCGCTGTCGGGTGGGGGAATCATTATTTTGCGCGTAATAAGGAGGCACTTCCTTGCTGCGGCCATGGACCCAGCTGTCAGCCTCTCCACGTACAGTCCACGTCTGATGGAGGTCGTTCCTTGACCATGTTGACCACACCGTGCCGAGAGCACCACGGCGGTGGACGACGGCAAGGACTAGGAAGGGGACGACTCAGAGCCGGGGAAGACGCAGTAGTGGATGCCCACGCGAAGAGGAGTATGAGGGTTCACTGGTTCGGCTGTGGTGTGAGGCTGCTGTCGCCGCAGAATAACAGGGGGTGTGGGTGAGTAGAGGGATGGCCTGGCCAGCGGTGGGAGTAGTAGGAGGCAGCAGCACACAGAACGACCGGCACTAGTTTGGGTGGCTGGAGCAAGAAGACCAGAGGTTGAAGAAGCACTACGGCCGTTGGATGAACATCGTACGGTAACAGGAGCTAGAATCGTTCTTATTGACTAAGTTGACAAAGCCCTCCGTCCCCGGCAACTTGGTAAGCCCACAAGTCAGCGTCCCACTATGCTGGGTTCCAGCTGGCAGGGGGAATATTCATTTTTTTGTGCGTAATAAGGAGGAACTTCCGGCGGGTCCGACATGTCAGCGGGGGGCATGCTATTTTCGTGAAATACAGAGGCCCTTCTGGTGGGTCCCAGATGTCAGGTGGAGGAATCATTATTTTGCGCATAATAAGGAGGCATTTCCTTGTGTGCGGCCATGGACCCAGCTGTCAGCCTCTCCATGCACAGTCTACTTCAGATGGTGTCGTTCGTTGACCATGTTGACCACGTCGTGCCGAGCGCATCCAAGGTGGTGGACGACGGCGAGGCCCCGGACAGCAACGAGCCGGAGATGGGAAGACGCGGGAGTAGAGTCGCAGACGGAGAGGTGTATGAGGGTTAACTGGTTCTAGTGCAGTGTGGTTCGGCAGTCGGTGGAGAAGAACAGGAGGTGTGGAGGGGTGGAGGTATGGCCTGGCCAATGGTGGAGTAGCGCTTCATAGTGAAGCGTGCTAAGCAGAGTTGCTAGCAGCAGGATGCGGGAGGTGGTCCCGGCAGCGCTGGAGGAAGAAGACGAGAGATTGAAGATGGATGCCGGTCGTTGGATGTAAATCCAACGACTAACATGTCAGAATCATTTGTTGACTAAATTGACAACGACTTGTGTTGGCTTCGACCTATTGGCTCACATTTCAGCCTCCAAAAATGTGGCACATATTCAACCCATTTTTCAGAATTACAGTCTTTTTTTGCGCGGAGTATTTACAGCCAATTTGATCTATTCTTTTTTGAATTACAACCATTAGCTGGGCTGGGTGAACAAATAATGTAGCATCCATGCGGCCCATTTATTTTATTTCCTAAAAATTACAGGCCATTTGCACTTTCTCAAAATACACGATTTTGCTGGGTTGATTCGAATTATAATGTTGGGTTGGGCCAGCAATGTTATCAAAACATAAAAAGGGGCTGAGCATTTTGTTATAAATATATTTAAATAATAAGTGAGATTATTACATTCGTCCTTAAATCTTACCAAGCTTTTGTACACAAGCACTATGATTTTCGTGCCAAAACAATCCAGGATTTTATTTGTTAAGAAATTATTTTTATAAGTTAATAAGATGCGGGATATTGTTTTCTTACATATGTAAGTATCTGTTAAATATATGATGACAATAAAAATAATATATAATAACATATAAAATAATTTAAATATATATAATATACTTAGAAGCTAAACATAAGTTGGACCTGGCGTTCCTATTCTTATATAGAAAAATAGAACAGAACTCTGCATTTTCTTCAAAAAAATACATAAATTGGGCTACCAAAAATAAAACCTCGGATGGGAGGTCCATTCGCCGGTCGATACATGACGGCCCGAAGAAAATACAAACAGGCCTATGGACCTCCCATCCGAGGTTGTGGGCTGCGCATGTTAAAAATGAAAGCCTAGACGGGGCAGCCCAAAACCACGTCCAACACTTGCCAAACCTTTGTCCCTCGTTTTCTCTGTGTTTCGCACACTCGACATTGTGTGGGTATTTTGACTGTGCATCATATGAAGATATGCTATGCATGAATGTTGATCAGCATGATGTTAACTTGCTGGTAGTTCCATTTTCGACCATGAATAAAACTTCCAACATGATGTTAACCCTGTTTGAAAAGGCATTCTTAATATAAATGCTCTGCCTCTGAAAGTTGCAGTTTCTTATCTAAAACTGAACTTGCAGTTTCTTCTCTGAGAATCACATTGTCTACACTTTTATACTCCTATGAAACTACATTTTTTAAGTGCTAAAAATAGATCTCCATAATTCATAAAATACTTCATATGCTCAATACTGCAAATATGAAATTCAAAAGACATTCATATCTGAAAGTACTCTCAAAATACACAACACAAAACACAATTCACAACCTGCAAATAATGACAACCCTAAGCTCCTCCTGACAATTCACAACCTACCCGACTATTGGGCTGGGGGGGAAGCCCCCTCCTATTCCTCGGCGGCAGACAGCCGCCCCGTGAGACGATGTGAACGGCGAGGGAGACGATGGCGGGGAAGCGTCATCGGGCCAACTGCTTTTCTCCTCTTGTAGTTGGGTTCGGTCGACGAAGACTCCATCGGCTCGCTCTGGCAGGACACCCTCACAAACGGCACCCTGTGGATGCTCCATGGCCCAGAGGAGCAGCTCTATATACTCCGGCGTGACTCCTCCGGGAGTATCGCTGCCTTATTGCTCTGTTGCTGATATTTGGCCATGGATGTCACCGTCGCCGCTAGTTGGTCCTTGTTGTCAAACCAAGACTGTATCTCCAACATCCTAGCTAGCTTCACAGGGTCGCCGTCTACGATCCTCACGTATCAGTTGTACTCCTCCATCGAGCTACTTCTCCACAACACCTTCACTCGTCGGCGGTGGTTTTTGAATTGAAGAGGAGAGGAGCAGCGCTGGTTTTGGATTAGAATGGGAGAGGAGCGACGCAGGTTTTGGACTGGAACAGGAAAGGAGGGGCGGTGGTTTTGAAATGGAAGATGAGAGGAGCGGCACTGCATTTAGATTAGAACAGGAGACGAGCGGCGGTGGTTTAAGAGGAGAAGAGTGGAAGAGCGGTGCTGGTCTTGGAAGTATTTTTTGTTGTTTTGCGTATTTTGGGTTAAACTTTGACCACGTACTGTATTTGACAAGCAAAATGGGAATGCATGTCACCAAAAATTGTATCGTTTGGTTCGTATCTGAATGTACTTTCAAATTATATTATTTTTGCAACGTATAACATATATTTTATGTGCGAAAATCATGGTCAATTATGACCCAGAATAAAAGGGATACTAGTTAATGTGGGGTCGCTTTCTTAATTGAAGGGTAAATTGATTTTGATTTTGATCCAGTTAGAGCTCGCCGGCCCTCTCGTCCAATCCTAAATCGCTGCCGCACGCTCCTCTCCCTCTTCTGCATTGCAAAACCACCTGCTCTCCTCTCCATCATCTCCATTCCAAAACCACCGTCTCGCCTCTCCCTCTTCTGATCTTCTCCATTGCAAAACCACCTCCTCTCCTCTCCATCTCCATTCCAAAACCACCATCTCGCCTCTCCCTCTTCTGATCTTCTCCATTGCAAAACCACCTCCTCATGCACGTGGCCCGGAGGCGCAGTTGTCGTCATTTTGATTTGAAGCGCCGGATTATAACATATAACACGAAAAATGTCATATGACAAGAAATCGTAACCTCATTGCCCAAAGGAGACAACATGAATCCCGACAGACAAACTAGACGAGGAACAAAGCTCAAATTAAAGATAAACTCGTAGAAAAGGGGTCCGTCGATAGATGTCCTAATTAACATAGCCGGCTTGACCTAGATGGCAGCCAAGTAGTCACTGTTCATTGATGTGCCCCCAATGACTAGCCCAACTCAGTTGTCGCTGTCTAACCCTCACAGTGATCCGAAGCACATGACACCTAATTTTGCGAGATGACAAGAAACCTTTTTTTAGATTTCTCACCACAACTACAGCCATGTACAACACAGCATGCACGATATGTAGACGATAGCCAATCCATGCGTGTCTGTTGGACTCTGGTCACATGCATGGATGAACTGATCTTCCGTGTCTTGCAGGGATCGTCCAGGCACCAACGTAGTACAACACTTCTCTAGTACTATCGCTCGTCTCCCTCTTCTATGAAGTCACCCGACTTGCGGGGCCGGGGAGTGTGCCTATGGTCGGTTCTCAATTGCCATCCCACATGTGTGTGTAAACGCAATATGACACATGTTCCATTCGGAGAGCAGCGTGCCAGACCGACCGACCGTATGGGGTGCGATGCGAACGTGACGGGCGTGGTGTATACTCCGCACATGTGTACCGTCATTTTCTAGACACTTTGCTCCATGGAGCGGGCGCAATCCATGGATACAAAATTAGTATACTGTATACTATTTAAAAGTCCAGGGCAGGGCTTTTCCTGCGCGGTAGGCAGCGGGGCAGTTCCGCCTAGTCGGTTCGACAAAGATGCGAGAAGACGAGGGAGTAGGATGCTGCAAACGTAGGGCTATGTGATTTGAGAGTGAGTTACTATACTGCTGGACAGGTGGGGCCCCGTGATCATGGGCGAATGGAAAGCCACTACCCTACCGTTCGCACGCTGGCAGTTCGCTCCTACTCGTCCCCGCACGTCCTTCAATACTATGGCGGTTCGCTCCTAGTTGTCCCGTCCATTGGCATTACGGCAGTTTCACTAATCCTAACCCTCCTCACAAATCCATGGCGTCCCAAATCATCACAATCGGCAGTGAGTACAAGGTTAGAACCATCATCGGGATGGGTTCGACGTCATCTACGCCCATTCTTCCGCGACGGTGAAAGGATGCCTTTGTCGCTTTAGACGCATGTTCGAAGACTCAGATGATGAGTGGGTTGCTGGGCTAGATGTTGAGTACACCACTGTCCTGGGACCAGAGAAGGATCTAAAGGACGAAGAGAGGAAGAAGCCCGTCGTGATCCAGGTTTGCGTGCATGACTTATGCTTGGTCTACCACATATGCCAAGCCGACGTTGAGTGCCAGGATTTTAAGGACTTCCTCCAGAGCAACCTACTCAATTTCATTATTGTAGACTTTGGTAACGACAAAGAAATCTTGCGTTGGATAGGCCTCGTTGTAGGCAACACCTTCGACCTCCAGAAGAATCGGCTGGTTTCCTCTCTTCAGCCTTCAATGCTGACCCTGGCAGGAGCCATGGTTCATCCTTCGTACTGTAAACTAGAGAAACCTCCATACACGTTTCATCATCATGCATGGCAGCGGAATGTACAAGATATAGACCACATCCACTACGCTGCAATGGATGCCTACCTTTGCTTCAATATCTACAAGGGTTGGATGAAGAGCAACAGCCAAGTGTGCGGTTCAAGCAATGAAGTATCGGCCAAGAGGAAGAGGGACAAGGACGAAGTCGAGGACGTGGACGAGGACTCCGAGTAAGGTGGCAGTGTTGTTGCTCATGGTGGTTCTAATGCCACTAGTAGAAAACAGGGCTATGGTCCAGGCCGGCTCACCCCATTAGTCCCGGTTCAGTCTAGAACCGGGACCAATGTGGGCATTGGTCCCGGTTCGTGAGCACAGGGGCCGGCCGGGCCACGTGGGCCATTGGTCCCGGTTCATCTGGACCTTTTGGTCCCGGTTGTTGGGATGAACCGGGACCAATGGGCCTCGCTCCTGGCCCACCACCATTGGTCCCGGTTGGTGGCTTGAACCGGGACCAAAGGCTTCCCTTTAGTCCCGGTTCATGTCATCAACCGGGACCAATGAGGTTCCTATATATACCCCCTCGCGCAAGAGCAGAGCACAGTGCTCTGTTTTTTCTGGCCGAGGGGGAGAGGGCTTTGTGGTGCTCTAGCTCACCTCCTATGCACATGAGGTGTTCGATGGAATGCCTGAGCCACACTACTTAAGCTTTCTCCTCTCGATGATGATGAACTTCTATTAATTTGGACACTTAATTATATATAATGCACACAGATGAACCGGCAATGGATGTACGGTGACAGACTCACCCGCGAGTACATTAAGGGCGTGCATGAGTTTCTCGATGTGGCTGAGGCAAACAAGAAGAATGGTTTTATGTGTTGTCCATGCACTGAATGCAGGAATACGAGGTCTTACTCTAACCGGAAAATCCTTCACTCCCACCTGCTTTACAAGGGTTTCATGCCACACTATAATGTTTGGATGAGGCACGGAGAAATAGGGGTTATGATGGAAGACAGCGAAGAAGAAGAGTACGATGACAACTATGTGCCCCCTAAATACGGTGATGCTGCAGCAGGGGTAGCTGGTGAAGATCAAGAGGAACCAGACGATGTGCCCAATGATGCTGCCACGGGTGAAGCTGCTGAAGATCAAGAGGAACCAGACGATGTGCCCGATGATGATGATCTCCGCCGGGTCATTTTCGATGCAAGGACGCAATGCATTAGTCAAAAGGAGAAGCTGAAGTTCGATCGCATGTTAGAGGATCACAAAAAAGAGTTATACCCCAATTGTGAAGATGGCAACACAAAGCTCGGTACCGTACTGGAATTGCTAGAGTGGAAGGCAGAGAATGCATTGGCTGACAAAGGATTTGAGAAGCTACTGAAAATATTGAAGAAGAAGCTTCCAAAGGATAACGAATTGCCCGACAGTACATACGTAGCAAAGAAGGTCGTATGCCCTCTAGGATTGGAGGTGGAGAAGATACATGCATGCCCTAATGACTGCATCCTCTACCACAGTGCATACAAGGATCGGAACGCATGCCCGGTATGCGGTGCGTTGCGGTATAAGATCAGACGAGATGACCCTGGTGATGTTGACGGCGAGCCCCTCAGGAAGAGGGTTCCTGCGAAGGTGATGTGGTATGCTCCTATAATACCACAGAAAAATCGAGAGAAAGTACTGGGATGAGTTTGCAAAGGACCGAAGGAATGTATGGTTTTCTTTAAGCAAGGATGGCATTAATCCATTCAGGGAGCAGAGCAGCAATCACAGCACCTGGCCCGTGACTCTACGTATGTATAACCTTCCTCCTTGGATGTGCATGAAGCGGAAGTTCATTATGATGCCAGTTCTCATCCAAGGCCCTAAGCAACCCGGCAACGAAATTGATGTGTACCTAAGGCCATTAGTTGAAGAACTTTTACAGTTGTGGAATGGAAACGGTGTACGTACGTGGGATGAGCATAGACAGGAGGAATTTAACCTTAAGGCGTTGCTGTTCGTGACCATCAATGATTGGCCCGCTCTCAGTAACCTTTCAGGACAGACAGACAAAGGATACCACGCATGCACGCACTGTTTAGATGACACTGAAAGTATATACCTGGACAAATGCAGGAAGAATGTGTACCTGGACATCGTCGATTTCTTCCGACCAACCATCAATGTCGAAAGAAAGGCAAGCATTTCAAAGGCGAGGCAGATCACCGGAAGAAGCCCTCCATGCGCACCGGTGATCACGTGCTTGCTATGGTCAATGATTTACACTACGTAATCTTTGGAAAGGGTCCCGGTGGACTTGCTGTTCCGAATGACGCTGAGGGACACGCACCCATGTGGAAGAAGAAATCTATATTTTGGGACCTACCCTACTGGAAAGACCTAGAGGTCCGCTCCTCAATCGACGTGATGCACGTGACGAAGAACCTTTGCGTGAACCTGCTAGGCTTCTTGGGCGTGTATGGGAAGACAAAAGATACACCTGAGGCACGAGAGGACCTGCAACATTTGCACGAAAAAGACGGCATGCCTCCGAAGCAGTATAAAGGTCCTGCTAGCTACGCTCTTACGAAAGAAGAGAAAGAAATCTTCTTTGAATGCCTGCTCAGTATGAAGGTCACGACTGGCTTCTCGTCGAATATAAAGGGAATAATAAATATGCCAGAGAAAAAGTTTCAGAACCTAAAGTCTCATGACTGCCACGTGATTATGACGCAACTTCTTCCGGTTGCATTGAGGGGGCTTCTACAGGAAAACGTCCGATTAGCCATTGTGAAGCTATGTGCATTCCTCAATGCAATCTCTCAGAAGGTGATCGATCCAGAAATCGTACCAAGGCTAAGGAGTGATGTGGCGCAATGTCTTGTCAGTTTCGAGCTGGTGTTCCCACCATCCTTCTTCAATATCATGACGCACGTCCTAGTTCATCTAGTCGATGAGATTGTCATCCTGGGGCCCGTATTTCTACACAATATGTTCCCCTTTGAGAGGTTCATGGGAGTCCTAAAGAAATATGTCCGTAACCGCGCTAGGCCAGAAGGAATCATCTCCATGGGCCATCAAACAGAGGATGTTAGCGGGTTTTGTGTTGACTTCATTCCTGGCCTTAACAAGATAGGTCTCCCTAAATCGCGGTATGAGGGGAGACTGACTGGAAAAGGCACTCTTGGAAGAGACTCAATAATATGCAGGGACGGATATTCTTGGTCTCAAGCACACTACACAGTTCTATAGAACTCTACCTTGGTGACCCCGTATGTCGATGAACACAAGAACAGTCTGCGCTCCAGACACCCGGAGCAGTGCGACGACTGGATTACATGTGAACACATCAGGACTTTCAGCAGTTGGTTGGAAACACGTCTCAGAGGTGACAACACTGTTTGTGATGAGTTGTACTTGTTGTCAAGGGGACCATCTTTGACTGTATTGACTTACAAAGGATACGAGATAAATGGGAATACATTTTACACGATCGCCCAAGATCAAAAGAGCACGAACCAAAACAGCAGTGTCCACTTTGATCCAGCAACCGAGAGCGGAAAGGACACATATTATGGTTACATAGTGGACATATGGGAACTTGACTACGGACCTGATTTTAAGGTCCCTTTGTTTAAGTGCAAATGGGTCAATCTGTTAGGCGGCGGGGTACAGGTAGACCCACAGTACGGAATGACAACAGTGGATCTGAAAAATCTTGGGTACACTGACGAACCGTTCATCCTAGCCAATGATGTGGCACAGGTTATCTATGTGAAGGACATGTCTACCAAACCGAGAAAAAGAAAAGATAAGGAAGCGAATACATCATACGATGAGCCAAAGCGCCACATAGTTCTTTCAGGAAAAAGGGACATCCTGGGAGTGGACGGCAAGACAGACATGTCTAAAGATTATGAAAAGTTTCATGAAATTCCTCCCTTCAATGTCAAGGCTGACCCAAGCATCCTGATAAACAATGAAGATTATCCATGGTTACGGCGCAATAAGCAAATGACACAAGCGAAGAAAAAGTGAAGACTTTCTCCCGCAACTATTACGATGATACCATGCCAAATTTGTAACAGACGAACATGCTACCATTGTCTGTTTTGTACATGCACATGCTATGTGGGTGAAATTATGATACCATCCCAACTTTCAACTTTTTCAGAGTTCATTTGAAATGCTTTCATGTCTTATGGTTCGAAACTTTGATACTTCGAAAGTGATTGTCCATTTTGTACACGAAGTGCATCAAGTTTTTGTCGTAACCCTCTCTACTTTTTGGAACATGCTATGTGGGTGAAATGATGATACCATGCCAACTTTCAACCTTTTCAGAGTTCATTTTGAAATGCTTTCCAATTTCAGAGTCATTTAGCTCAAATAATGAATTAATAGCAAACAGAATGAACTACAAAACTTTTATGAAAATAAAAACAATCAAATAAAATATTATGTTATGATCAACTAAAATAAAACTATAATATTCTTCAATAGCAAAAAGAATATAATTTTTGAGACCTAAAATCAAACTGTAAGTATTTAATTGTAAGTATAAATAAAAAATAAATAGCAAAGAAGAAAAAAAATCTATTTTTATAGTAAAGTTATTCATAAACTAGTGATTCACACTAATTTTTAAAAATTCAAATTTAAACTATTCAAAATTTAAAACTAATGGCACTAACAGAAAGTTTATAATTTTTGTGACCTAAAAGCAAAAAGAAATCACTAAAAAACAATAAGTAT
>NC_057806.1:499615720-499616318 GCF_018294505.1 Triticum aestivum | reverse complement strand
TGATATGATGATGTTTTTTTTCTGTTGATGATATGATGATGTTTTTTTCATATATGCATTTTTTCATATATGTATTAATTTTTTAAGTTGTTAGTAGATATTGATTTTAGGTTAGTGCATTTTATCACTGATTTTAGGTTAGTTGAGCCTCTTTAGTGCATTTTATGTTTGTTGCATTTTAGGTTAGTGTATTTTATGTTAGTGGAGAGGAAAAAGTAAAATAAGGAAAAGGAAAATAAGTAGAGAAAGAAGGAGAAGAAGAAGGAGAAGACGAGGAGAGGAAGAAAAGGAAGAGGAGAAGAAGAAAGGAATAGAGGAGAAGAAGAAAAAATAGAATTTTTTTTCTATTTTTTCTTCTTTTCCTCTATTCCTTTCTTCTTCTCCTCTTTTTTTCTTCTTTTTTTTCTTCGATCTTCTCCCCCTCCCGATAGGAAAGTTTTATATAGAAAGATACAATTTTAGAAAAGTTTTATATATGCAAAGATTACAATTTTAGAAAAAGAATGATAGGAAAGAAGAAAATAACAAGAGGAAAGAAAGAAGAAGAGGAGAGGAAAAGAAGAGGTGAAATAAATAAGAAGAAGAAGAAAGAAGAAAA